>NC_137469.1:110300619-110545769 GCF_964235325.1 Thermobia domestica
GACCCATGTTGCTCTAACGAAACCTTACAGGGAGAGACGAGAACAACATGTAAATAATTGTTCAGTAAACAAATAAAAGGTAAAAAAAATTCAATCCATGGTTTAAAGTTGCATTTAAAGTTAAATTTATAATTGGCTATAGACCATTTTTTTTCAACCGAACTATCGTCATCCTAGTCATTTTGAAATTTCAATTTATTAATATATATGTATATATAAAAATTGACAAGTTTTAGTTTCTATGTTTGTATCTATTATATGTGAATGCTAATATCTGTTTGTTGTTTCCAGGCCTGGTATTGTAGCTCGTCCGTATATGTATGTTTAATATTGTGATCGGTTGGACTTCACTTCTCTATGTAAACTTGCTGTATGGAAGAATAGATCTGCCGGACGGAGTCTATTCCCGTATAGGTATCACAAAAAGAATTGCCAAACTGTAAGTGTTACTACTGTTATATATTATTTATTTTAGAGGAAAAAATATCCCATTTGTAAAGATTAGTTAAATTTAAATTATTTTTTTGTATCCACACTTTCAATATAAGAGATTGTAAACTTATAAATTATTTTGGATATGGAATGCCGACGTTAGACCTACTAATCATAGTGTTAGATCGGGTGAATGAGAAGGATGAGTGATGGTGAATGTTTTATTTGGGGAATTTTTTTTATTTTAGTTTAGTTTTGTTTAGTTGGTATGAATCGTGAGCGGAAAGTTATTAGTAGAGAGACTTAGACTAACTTACAGGTGGACAAGTTTTCAAAATAATTTATAATTCAAAAATAAAAATAATTAGCATTATTTTTATTTTTCCTGGCAAGGACGAGTGTGTAACATGTCACTCTGTTAGTTACAAAAAAAACAGTTGTAAGATGATATATAAATTCATTCTATTTCGAGTCTTCGATAAACTAGTTTCGTTTGTCAAATTTTGAATATAGCGCCTCTAGTGGCGATTGTTGTTACTTCACCCAACACTTGAGTTATCCTCATCAGATGTGTGCTGGAAATGTACTCGGTAAAACTTTGAAATAGTAAGCTCTATTTATCGAAAATTAGTAAATTATTCTATTAGAGTTGTGTGTATATTACAAGTGAATTCACTTTGACATACTAAAGTGTGGACTGTTATTTACTTAATATTCTGGTGAGTTGTATAATAATTTTCTTAAATTTAATTCAAATTCATATATATTCTAATGGAAACTTAACTGTTAAATTAAATGGGATATAGACAGTTGTGTGTTAACCATACTTATAACTTCCTGTATTCGATATATATATATATATATATATATATATATATATATATATATATATATATATATATATATATATATATATATTGAAAACTCGGTTCAATTATCCAAATCTTTTAGGTTGTCGTAGAACACGATTAAGTTGAGATTTATTGGGACTCATATTAATTTCACTTGCATTTGATTTAATCTGTTCAATCAGTACCAGCGAGTTAAATGACTTGTAAGGAAATTTGTAATATAGATTTATTTTGTTATAAAGAAGAGCTTCCTAAATCATTGACTTATTACTTAACGAAACTAATATTAAAATCCTTGACCTATTTGTGGATTTGCGATTGTCCTAATTTTTAGGAAGGTTATATGTATTTATATTTAAGCTGAACGTACGGTGGTCCTTAGGATTTCTGGGAACTATACTTAATTTAAAAATATATATATATTGTTTCTCAAATGTGGCGGGTCTTCACCGGTGGGAGTCCCGTACCGAGTAACGAGCTCCTATCTAAATAGGAACGTTACACTTCGTAATACTCATTAGCGCAAATAATCGAAGTCAATGGATGAATGAGAAAATTTAGTCCTATATTACAGTAGGCGAATGGGTGTAGTAAAGCAGTACACGACCAAAAAGCCAACTTACTGTTTTACCTTTGGCCTGGGTCGCCTAACGTAGTTGAACCTGGAGAAAATCATAATTGTAGTTTTAGCAGTTTAAAGTATCCTTTACCTATTACAGTACATTGAGCATAAGATTCTAACTGAAGGTCTCAATGTACACATTTAAAAAAAAAAAAAAAAAAAAAAAAAGGCTTATTTATAAACAATTTCCAGTAGCTAAGCAACAAGCTAAATTTTGGATTGTCACGAGCTAGACATTGTTTTATAAGCCATCTTACTGTTGGGAACTTATTTACGTTCAAAAGTAGAAGAAAATAATAAGCAAAGAAATGTTATATCATAATATTTAATTTAAGAGAACATTTTTTTTTTTTTTTTAATAATCCGGAATTTCGAAATCATTGTTATAGAATGAAGGGGTGTTACTTACTTTCGGTTTCGAAAGAAATTAAGATTTTTATCTTGCTTAAGAGTTATCATAGCCTCATGGTTTCAGTGTACATAGCGTAAGGGTAGTTTCTCCACTTATACATCATCGCTGCGCCTCGAAATACCTTCGTGACATTTTCGTTGAAAATGAGCTCTATAGTAAGATATGAGCAGAAAGTCGTGTTACATCTTCTCTTAATATTCCTAAATATGAATTTTTAATAGTGTTCTCGTAATAAAGAAATAAAAGTGATTCTTAATAGTGTAAATGATGAGAAAGCTCGTTCCTTGCTTCTCCTGGAAAGTTGCCAGTTCTGCTTCGAAGCGTAGCGATGATATACTGTTTCAGAAATCTTTCAGTTTTAGGTCCTACGGTTATACTGGCTAGGCTAAAGGAGATGGTGATGATGAGAAATGAACGCAATGATGGAATGAATAAAGTGGGAGGAAAAGGGAGAACTCAGAGAAAACCCACGAACACGGTGTTTGTCCACAACAAAGCCCACATGGCGCGAAATGGGATCGAGCAAGGGACCCCACGTACCAGAGGTGAACTCTACCACTGAGCCACCGTTTCCCCTATACTGTTTCAGGGAATTAGTTCTAGTTTAATTTTGTTTCGAAGAACCTAGGTTCCAGTATGAATAAGAATTGGAGTTTAGATACGGAAATAGAGCACAACATTAACGTGGAATAGATGCTTTGAAAGATTTCATGTATTCTTTGTAATAAAAGGATAAGTGTAAAAGTAAAAAGAAACTAGGGGAATCAAGAAGCGTAAGAGAAGAAACTAGACGTGGCCAAAATGAAAATGTTCAGATCGATGTGTGGTTTTACTAGGTTGGAGAGATCAGAAACGCAAGAATACGAAACAGCGTTAAAGTGCGATGTCGAAGAAAGTACAACAGAGATGATTACAGTAGTATGGTCATGTTATGAGAAGAAGTGATGATTATGTAGGCAAGAGAGTGGGAATAATGGAAGTAGAAGACAAAAGAGGAAGAGCAAGACCAAAAATGAAGATGGATAGATTATGTGACTGCGGACTTAGAAGAAAAGGAGTTAATAAAGAATGATGCTTGGTACCGACCAAGAAGGAGGCGAATTATTAAAAATGTCATCAGAATTTAAAAAAAAAAAAAAAGGCTTGATAAATATACATGAAATGGGACTATTTTTTTTTTTCTGGTTTAATATTTCACGGTTATAACCTTTAGGCTGAAGGAAAAAAAAATGAAATGAAATTTTTGAGTTTTACGTCCCACGGTTATGCCTGTTAGGCTAAAGGAGACGGTGATGATGAGTAATGAATGAAATGGTGGAATGAAGAAAGTGGGAGGAAACGGGAGAACCCCGAGAAAACCCACGCACACGGTGTTTGTCCACCACAAAGTTCACTTGGCGGGAGCAGGGTTTGAACCCGAGACCCCAAGCACCAGAGGTTAGGCTGAAGGAGATGGATGATTAATGAAAACGGTGAATGATTGTGAAATTATTATTATTATTATTATTATTATTATTATTTGTATGTGTGCGCTCTCCTACCGGGAATCGGACCCGGAACCACGTACACTTGAGACATGTGCTAGCTACTAGACCAGCGGGAAGGACAGGGATAAACATATGGTATCTTGACATAAATTTCTGTAAAAGCTTCCTCAAGTAAAAATTATCATAACACATTAAACAAATTGCTACTATTAAAGTAACCATTCCTCTTACCTGCTTCGTCCTTGGCCTAAATCTGAAGTTCGTTTGATACTTCTATTTTCTTTAGCTGTTTTGGTGTCCTTCGATTGTTCAGGAGGTTTCTCCAGCACTTTTGAACCTTTAAGCCCATTAGTTTTCTTCACATTCTTACCACGGTTCCTTGTTTTATTATTAGACGAATTTCGTTCAGTATCGTTTAAATTTACACGCCCAGAATCTGCAGAATTTCGTTTGCTATCATTTGTGTTTATTGAGCCTCGTTTCAGGCTTGCTGAAGTTTTGGTATTCTTTTGACTTGTGGCTCTTGACTTTTTTGAAGCAGCAATACCTTTCTTGTTCAACGGCTGAGACCCTCTGGTGCTCTCTCTACTTTTATTTCTCGGTGTCTGTGCATCTCCATTGACAGAAGATCTATCGGACTTAACACTTTTCGAGCTTCCAATTTGCTTAGGGCCTCCGACATCTTCAGTGGTCTTAAGCATCTTCGACAGCGCATCTTTTTCAGTGTTATTAAGTTTCTTCAGATCAGTTATCTTCACATTTGCTGTTATATTTTTTGCGTCTTGCGATTCATTAGGAAAATTCTGCTGCAGTTGTAAAGACAGTTCTGGGTTACAACACGTGGGTTGACTCAGTAAACATTTTTGAAAAACTGTATCCCCGTAATTTAAACGAAAATCAATTAGTCTGAAAAGAGAAAGGCATCTCTGTTTTACCTACATTATTACTATCAATCTATACAATACTATTTTTTTTTTTTTTTTTTTTTTTTTTTAAGTGTCACAAGGCTACTTGTTTTTCTTCAAGGCTCTTTCGAATATTAATTTTATCACCGAGAAGGAAGTGTGCCTGTACCGTTATATAGCTCGAATTATACAGCCAACAGATAAAGTTACATGAAGATGTCGTAGGTAATTCACATGTTCCGAATTGATGCTGCTCTAACTGCAGTATGACGAAAACTAAAATAGGAGACTTTTAACGCAGTAAACAAAATAAAAGAACCTGTAAGTTCTCAACAAGTTAAAAAAAATCCACATAAAAAGTTAGTTCCCTTTATTTAGATGAAAGCACGTTAATGAATGAACTCTTTCTTTCGGTGACCTGTGGTCATGAGCGTCTCTGGCATGTACAAATTGGGGGACGACTAGAACAAATGTAACAGCTAGCTGAGAGCTTGAATTACGAGCTAGCAGGATCAGTTTCTCCCTCTTTCAGGACAATTAATCATAATTTTCTCTCATCACTTGCTACATATTTCGAAATATTCACACACTATAATTCTTAGGGAACTTTGTCTTGACGTAGGAATTATACTATTAATACTATCCCTTTATATTATATTTCTCTACGTTCCTTATTTTTCTTCCATCATATCTTTTATCACGCCATTCAGAGTATTTTTTTTCCAACGATGTCATAACATCCTTTTAATCGTTTCTAATGCCTTTAATAGCTTTATCGTTCCAATTAACTTTTTCCCACTCTCGTCGACATACAAATTTCCGAGAACTCAAACGCAATTCTTTTTGTAATCTTTTCGTAGTATCCACCTTTCTGCTCCCTGCAGTGCAATACTCTAAACCTGAGTTCCTTTTGTAAATCTTCATTCAGTGACTCAGATAGCGTGCTTCTCATCATTATTAGCACAATCATCTTAAAGGTATTTCCCCCTTTCTCACGTTCCTTTCTATTACTCGTTTACTTTCATATATTCGTTGATAATACTATCTACATATTGAAAACTAATCACCTATTCTACTTTCTTTGCTCAGACCTCTTAATTTGTTACAGTGTCAATCATCCCAGCCACTAATTTTTAATCTTTTTCACATTTATTTCATCTTAAATTACTTTCACAGCGCTTCTTTATCTTTTCTGACATCATGTTTACTTGCGATTTAAATTCTGCAACAATAGCCAAATCATCTGAAAAGCAAATATACTGGTCTTTCCAGTTTCTGTCAAATTAACCTGTTCCCTAATGAAATACTTGTTTGGCACTCTTCTATATAGTGCATAATGTCACTGAAAAGCAAACTTTTAGTGGAACACCTCTTCCAAATTCACTATTCGACATCAATTTTTATTAGTTGGTTCATATGTAAGTTTGTTTGAGTCTGATCTTTCAGTCCATCCCAATCATCTTTCAGATGAACCAGTTGAAGCAGTTAAAAAACATTCTCTAAATTAACAAATACTATATACCCTGCTTTTTGCTTTGTCTGAACAGCTTTCACCTACTTTGTCTGAACAGCTAATTGCATTTTTATGCTCTGCCTCCTTCCAAATCAAATTGTATAATTTCCTTACGTCTTTTTCCATATAATATCAACATATTCAAATCTGAACTTTTGATGCATGCGCTATGAAGCTAACTCACTGGTGGAAAAGCATTCTAGTTTACTTAGTACTAATTATAAGGAGTGTTCAAAAAGAAACGAGCCGGAGGCCGAGGAACAGAAACTCTTACATGTATATTAGAAGTATTGGCTCTGGCTGTTGAGGCACTTGTGCGACACAACGCAGTGAATGGCTGTCTCGTAGAATTCCCTGGGCTGCGTTGCAAACCAGTTCCTAACGTACTGCTGAACATCGTCATCCGAGTTGAATCGTTTGCCCCTCAGAGCCTTTTTAAGGGGACCAAAAATGGCGTAATCGCAGGGTGAGAGATTTTGACTGTATGGAGGATGACCGAGAACCCCCTACTTGAATTTTTGTACGACTGTCCTGACTGTGTTGGCAGTATGAGGTCGGGCATTGTCATGGATCAAAATGACTCCACATGTGAACTTGCCTGGTCGTTTCGATTTGATCGCTTGGCGAAGGTTGGTCAATGTTTGCGCGTCACGCTGGGCATTCACTGTTGTCCCGTGCTGCAGGAAGTCTATCAGACGAGGGCCGTCTTGGTCAAAGAAGAACGTCAGCATAATCTTTCCTGCACTTTGTGGATAGCCTTGGATTTTTTTTTATTTATTTATTTATTATATAGTGGTGATCCTGGATGCTTCAACAGATTTTGTTGTTTCAATTCTGGTTCGAAGTGATGACACCAAGACTCATCTCCAGCCACCAATCGTGTCAGGAACTCATTCCCCACCCTGACATAGCGCTGCAGATGATCAAGACAGTGGGCCATTCGACAAGCTTCCTGCTGTGGTTGAAGATTGTGAGGCACCCATTGCGCGCACACTTTGCGCCAGTTCAGTCTTTCCGTCATGATGCTGTGAACAATTCCGACTCTCAGGTTGACCTCGGCGGTTACGGCTTTCACGGTAACTCTGCGGTCCTGGGTAACGAGTGCATCAATCAGCTGGATGATGCCATTGGTAATGCGGTGTGGTGTTCCAGACTGTGCACCATCGGCTAACGACACCCGTCCTTCCTTGAAGCGCTTGTGCCACTCCTTGACCTTACAAGGGACATGCAGTGTTCACCGTACACTTGTGACATTCTTCGATGAATATCCGTTCCCCCTACTCCTTCCGCCATCAAAAAACGAACAACACCTCTTTGTTCTTCCTTTGACGCCTCCCTTTCACTGTCGCACTGCTCACAACACGACTAACCGCGATGGACGATTGGTGTCTGCTTCTGCTGGCTTTGTAAGTCACGTGGCTTGTGAACTTCTGCGCTCTTGTCGGAACGCCTATTTGTTACACATGCTACAATATTACCATTCTATCACAGGTGTGCACATTACAGCCTTCGGCTTTTTTTTTCTTTCTTTTCAACGCTCCTTACATATAGACCGACCTGAACGAAACTAACATCACAGAATATGTGTCCGTAGAAAGCATGCTAATATTATTTTGAAAATTAAAGCATATGTGCCACTGTAAACGGCAGAGTGATCGTAGTGTCTGTAGAGGATATACTGCTAGTAGTTTGAAGGATGTCGGACAACAAGATAAATGTTCAGTACGGATCACAGTGTGTGTCTGCAATTCTAAAACGACGCTAGCGAACATCTAGTGTACAATTTAGTTTCTTCGAGAATCGTCGTATACTAAGGCAGCAAGTGATCGAATGGTCGTGTCAGTGGTCCACTGGTGGTATACGCGATGGAAGGCAAAGCGTTACCATAGCCAAAGTACCTTATCTTCAGTGCCTCTTCGAAAGCAGGAGCAGGACAACGACTACCAATACAATCAGAGAAACCATGGTTCCCGGAACCTAAATACGGTGAAAGCCCGAATACTAAACAATTAATTCTTGAATAATGATCTTCCATCCTTCGTTTCTTTCGCACGACACCTGCTCATCGTCAAGGATTTTAGGTTGTATCTGGAGAGAGATAGGTGTGGCAAGGAAAACTGAAGGTAGTGGTATTCAGCGATGGCAGTAGTTTCTGTCTTATACACAACGATAGACCTGTACGTATATGTAAACTCGCAGTTGAGAGGAAAATTTAGTGAGTTCTCATACGTCATATAGGACCCGCCACTTAACTTTCTGGTATCTGATAAGAGATGAGAAATAAGCTACATATCCCGCTCTCCATTCTTTTTTTTTTTAAAAAAAAAAGAAAGAAAAAAGAGGAGTATAGCTAATAAGTCGAGTATTCGTTATGTTAATCAATGTTCTATGATCTTATTTGAACACTTTTTGGGACCCTATCTTTCAGTAGTATATCGAGTGTTCCCATACAATCAGGTGAAGTCAACGTGCTCTACCCAGAATATGCCTTCTATTCTAGTCTGCTAGATTTCCGGACCTAAGCCTTATCAAGTGCATGTCGGGCATGCTGGGACAGCTCCTGACCACCAACCGGCACAAAAAACAACCGTCTCCGACAATGACCTCGCCAAACAGTTGTGTGGGCTCTTCAGGTAATTATACATTTTATTAAGTGTTGCTGATATATTTTGTAACAAGTTTAAGATGCACCATGGGTACTATGTTGGGAAGAATACCACCCACCACTTTATATTCTTAAAAATTGCGTAGTTATATTATCTACATTTTCATTCTTAATTTCACTATACTGTATATTGTTCAACTTATCTTTTAATTTCTTTGCTTTGTTTTCTTTCTTTCCTTTTTTCATGTCCAAAATATTAAATTTATTCTTCTTTCCACACAACTCAATGTATCCTTTCCACCTGTCTCAAGCTGCATTTCAATCCATTTTCATTCATCCAGATTCATTTTCATCCTTAGTTTTTATACCTGCATAAACATTATTCAAATTTCTACTTTCTTTTTAGTCACTTTTGTCACCTTTGAGTCTATTGTACACTATCCTGTCTTCGCTGTTCCCTTCTTTGGTTTCATACTTTTTTTTTTCGTAGTTTTCCAAAGTTTTTTTTATAACCCATGTTCCTTAGTTGTGAAACCTTTATCATATCGTACATTTACTCGCAAAGTTCGAGATACTCTTACAACTAATTAGTTCTTATGTTTACCTTATCTCAACGCGCATATATATATCTGCTTCATAGTGGCACGTGCAGTATGCGAACGCGCATTATCCTGTTGAAGGATTATCTTCTTTCCAGGACGTTTATCACGCAAGGCACAACGGAGCTTCAAAAGTGTCTGGATGGTAGCGAGCAGAATTTATGGTTTGTCCAGGCTTAAGAAAGTTAATCAGAATCCTACCCTGAGCATCCCAGAAGACGCTCCCCATAACTTTCCCTACCGATTGCACTGTCTTCGCTTTCTTCTTCGGTGGCGAACTCAAGTGGTGCCATTCCGTACTCTGTCATTTTGGTTTCAGGTTCATAATGATGGAACCAGCTTTCATCTCCAGTCACAATAATTGTCAAAAAGTCATCACCTTCATGTCGAAATCTCTGAAGAAGGGTTTAGGCAATGGTTAGTCTCTGATGTTTATGGTCCTTGGTTAATAAACGTGGAACCCAACGGGTACAAACCTTCCGACAACCTAAGCTGTGAATCTATTCTTGCACCACACAATGTCCAACACCAAGTTTTGCAGCGATTCCATTTACAGTGATACGCTTATCTCCCCTAATCAGCTCATCAACCCTTACCGTGTTGCGTTTCGTGGAGGCAGCTCGAGGAGCCCGCTGCGAGGCTCATCTTCGATACTTGTGTTTCCATCCTTAAAATGCTTCACCCACCTCCTAACATTGCTGGCACCCATGCACGCACCCCCATAGGCACGCTGCACTCTGCGGTGAATTTCAGCAGCAGTTTGGTTCTCTTTAACAAGGAATTCAATCACAGCACACTGTCGAAACGAAACATCGCTGCCCACCATTTTGGAAATCTTGCCTGTGGTCACGTGGTAGCAACAAACGGCGTCAACGTCTGGAAAGAAAGAAAGAAAGGTCTGTAGATTCAGTTGATGTACTTGGTTTTACTTACAACTAAAGATTACGGTTGTGAAAACATGTTGCTCACAACTTTCAGTATGCCCCTCGTAATTGTGGTGTTCCTCTACCTCTCTTGTTTTCCACCCATCATACCACGCACTCAGAAGACAATCCCTTCTCAAAAGACAAGTTTCATATAAGTATTGTAGATACACAATGCAATATTATAGTTAACAACAGAAATTATATTATGTTTCTTCCCATTTCTTTTATTCTTCCATGTAGGATTTTCAGCCTTCATCCATTTTCTCTCCTGCCCAAAATTTTGGGGAAGAAGCATCTCTCTTGTTCTTTCTGCCAGAGACGCCCGTGCTTGTGGCTAATTGATAACTTCTGCTTCGGTTTGACATTAGGGAGTTTACGTTGATATTTGCCGTTACGTTAAAAATCACCAAAAAGTTTTATTTTTGTTCAACTTCTTGACTGTAATAAACACAGTAAAATAGTAATACGAACTACAGTGTGCGGCAGAAAGAAATTTCCGATATGGATAAGGTATAACTTCAGGTGGGGATTGTATCGTCGAATGCAGTATACGTACCGTTCGTTTTCAGTATGCAACTTGGCGTAGTGGGGAACATTGTGCCATTGTTGTTGAGGAGTTTCAAAAAATGGCAGGTTGCCGACTAACGAAGCAAGTGCTTCGCGCTTTGTATGAATAACGGCGGCACCACTTAAATGACGTTTTGTTCAAACATGTAGATTTAAAACGGCAGCCTTCCGTGTCCTTTCCACAAATAATAATTATAAACACTTACCATATCTTCTTTTGCTTTGAATTTATTAGCTTACTAAATAGGACAGTTCTTTCTGTCGCACTTTATAGCTACATGAGTAAGACATTACTGTACGTAATTAGTTAACCAAAATAACAGTTATTAAAATATATTAATAATGCAGAAACGCTTCATAGGTGATTAAATACTAGAAGTGTTCAACACATGGTTTAATGGAAGATATCTTCTGGCATAAGTGAAAATAAACCCGAATAAATAATTTTCCTGAAAATTAAAGCGGGACAGTTACAATTCTTACATTGAAACTGTCAGCGAAACACTGAAAAACTTCGGAAAACGGGGAAACACTGAAAACATTCCTAGTCACTCAATAGTCTCACAATTTCCACAGAAATGAAACTGGGCAAGCAATGTAAATGATTTGAATGTGTTTCAAAATTATTTGAACGATAAGCAATCGTTTCATGAGAGTTAAAACTCTATCGATAATTAAATTGTATTAAAATACTTTTGACCACATCCTCGAGTTCTGCTTCGTATGGTCGCAGTACTTCGAAACTTTTCCGCCAGGTGGCAGAGTGTGGAAGGAGAGTGAGACAAGTTGCAAGATGATGCCTTGGTGCAGATAAAGCATTTTGCGTTCTTCAATTTCATGTTAGTCCGTCTGTTGTAAGTGTTCAGCGTTGAGTTGCGTACAAAATATCGTAAAGGATCATCATTAAAAAGACTTCATCAGAGAGTGGTATTAGCAATTCAAGACAACACGATGAATTCGCAAGAGAAAATCACATGATAGCCCTTCCACGTCTGAGGCTGATGTCGAGAGTCCGAGCTTGTTTTCAACGCAGTCCTCAAAAGTCTGCAGCAAGAACAAATCGAGTACTTCAAATGTTTCGAACAACTGTGTGGCGCATAGTGCGTAAGCGTTTATGGATACATTAATGTATCCATATCGAATGCAATCGCTATAACTGTTAACACCAGTGGTCGAAGTGAGACGGTATGCGGTGGTATGCCATACCGCCTCTGGTTTTTCGGTGATCAATACATACCGTCACTGGGAAGTGAGAGCTAATATGCCTTTATTAAGTCCATTTTTATATACAGTAATTGACGAATAGCTTTGTACGTCAAAGATTTTAAGTTGGCAACACCATTATTTTTGTTATCTTTTCCTATCTCTTGCTTTTTAAAATGAGGTGTGTAAAAAAAAGTTCACTCCTTGCTCCTATGCAAGAACTGGTGTTGGTTGTGTTGGTTGCAGATAAGGGCCACATAACAGCTACATAATATGTCATGGGTCCAACCCAAACAAAAGGAAGTGCATTGAAGATGCGACTCGTTTAAACTGAAATCGGAAAGTATTGTTATGAGTTTGCCGGGATTCCTTTTGTGTCCGGGGGTCTGGAATACCCCTTAGTCGAGTGGGGGGTCCACGAGTTCTCCAATGGGAAATTATTTAAAAAATATTGATATAAAAACTCAGTTTTGATCCTTTTCATGTATAATTCTCTACAATACAACATAAGGATATATTTTATTTTTCTCAGAAAGTTGGGGCGGGGGCAAAGCCTCTCCATGCCCCCGTAACTACGAAGAAACTCTTTCGTGGTTTTGAGTCATTGTGTAAATAGAAATGCAATCTTTTGGACAATATACCCTCACTGTCTTTCAACATTTTGATTTACGGTATGTCAAGTCAAAATGGTAATAAAACATACCACCTCTGCTTCTTTTCTACTTCGAACACTGGTTAACACCAAATGATCACACGTCCCTCGAAGAATTTTATGTCATTTCAAGAGTTGTGCACTAGTGAAGATTCGTTGGAACAAACTGTCTTTCAGTGATAGGGCTACGCTCCATGTGACAGGAAGAGTAAACAAAGAACAAGTTTGTATCTGGGTGACTGAGAGGCTTCATAAAATCTTTGAAATAGAAATGTCTTTTGCGCCATTTCATTTTCCGAAATGTATGGTCTGTACTTCTTTCCCGAAGAAACTGTAACTGGAGAAACATTTCCACAGATGTTTAATACGTGGCTTATGGCACAGCTGAAACAAAACAATGCAAGCTTTATCTATCTACTGGAAGGATTTCCTTGCCACTTTCATCACAACGTTAGGAATTATCTAGGTAATAGACTGTCACACAGCTGGATTAGACGAGCTGTTCACAAAGATCAATAGCTTTTACGTTGGTTACTAAGATCACCGAACTTAACCCTCTGGAATTTTTGTGTCTGTGGGGGACATTTCAAAGACATTGTGTACCCCTCATACCACCTCTACCCCAAACTTTCCGTGAATTGCAAAAGCGCATTACTGTTGCACTGCAACTGTTTATGAAAACCTGCTGAAACGGGCCTGTGAGGAATTAAATTTTCGGGTTGATATATGCAGGTTAATAAAAGAGACCCACATTGAAGATCTGTGAGTTACTGTATTTCAATTTTTACCACGAAAACTTGAACAGTTACACTACTTATGTGTAAAATTTGAAGCAATTCGTACAATTAATAACAAAAATTACAAGTTGAAAAAAAAAAAAAAATTACATTGTTAATATATGTTAATTGTCTGATGAAGAGGACGTTAGGTCCTTGAAACTGTAACAAAAATCGTATAATTATTAAATAATTCATTTTGTTCTGGTCATTTATTGAATATTATCATCGTAGAAGGCTGCACTCTGATAATTGGACAGTTCATTTTACATAAACGTCTAGTTTTTAAAAATATTATTCAACATGTATTCTTACCTTAATTCACCTGGCTCGTGTCTTCTGTCACGAGCTGAATCCATTCTGTTCACTGCTGCGCCAGAATCAGATTCTTCAGAAGTTGATCCTTTCTTCCGAGGAGAATGCTTACTTCCTTTACGTTCCGGAGAACCAGAGCTCTTTTTCGCTACCGCAGAGCTAGAACGTTTCTTGTTTGGTGGAGAAGTGGAGCGTCCTCCGGACTTTGATCTGCTCTTCCGCTTTTGTGAACCAGAGCTTTTCCTTCCACTAGGACTAGCAGATTTTGCTGCAGTACTTTTACTCTTACTGCCTCTTGGAGAGGATGAACTTCCCTTTCGTCCCTTAGAACTTTTTCTTTGAGCAGATTTACTGTCACTTCCAGAACTTTTGCTTCTCTTTGAACTTGAAGAGCTCCCAGATCGCTTAGAACTTTCAGAACTTTTACTAGACTTGCGTCCTTTTGATTTGGAGAACAGTTCTTCAATACATCGACAATTGTAACAAGTTTGGTTTTCTCTAAATTAAAGATTTTTAAAAAATGTTCTAAAAGATTATGTACCAACTGAAATGCATAGCTTCTACTTTCTACACTTCTACGAGGGAAGGAATGTTTATAAAGTTCTGCTTAAGCAGACACTAAAATAATAAGAGATACAATTTTGTATATGTAATAGTACTTCTTTACAATCCTACAAAGTCATATACATTTTTATTTTCAGCGACGCACTATGTTGAATATTAATCATTATAAGTCGGCATTTTAGCGATTGGACCGTTTCCTGTTTCACTATTTATACATTGAGATTCCTTTAAAAGGTGGAAAGGGAAGGAGCCATCAGGAGTCAGGTCCATAGAGTATTGCAGCTGGAACAAATTCGTAGTTTAGACTGCATCGAAATTTTAGTTTTACAGACAGAATGACTATGTGCTTGCTTTGAAGGATGCGGACACAGTTAATAATAATGAGGAAGAGGCTATCGCTGACATAATATTTCGAAATTCCTTTTTCCGTCCCAAATAAGGTAAATTCCCAGTTTATGTGGCACTTCATTATTTTATGCTTTATTGTAAAAGGCAATGCCAGATATATTTATATATTACCAAACATCCTAAGTTTTATATAGTTTAATTTGTCTTTCACTTATTTTACGTTATATATATATATATATTAACAAATTCTGCACAGTTAGTTTAAAAACGAAATAATAATAATAAAAATAAAATAATAATAATAATAATAATAATAATAATAATAATAATAATAATAATAATAATAATCATAATCATAATCATCATCATCCCCCTCCACCTTGCATTCACACCATCATATATCTATCTGAGGATTTGAAGACGAAGTTGTACTCTTTCCCATTCTACATAACGTATTCAGAGCTGACGGAAAATCTTTCTCCATTTCCATGCGTCAATATTGATGCACATCCTACGAATTCGGTGGCACTCATGAATGATCTCACTGGTTAAAACTGAAGTTCAACATTTATGTGCTTCTTTCTTTTATTTGCTTTCGACTGTTTACTGGCATTAGGTATCAAGGATGGTGACCAACCTGATTGTAACAGAAGTAGAAAATAACGTTAGGGAATCTATAGTTCAATGGGATCTACAGGCAAATCAACTGATCGTCGCGTCGTCTCGATGGCTCCTCGCCTCGACGTATGCTTATTACAGTGCCAATTTATTCGTTACATACTTCTCTCATATATTATGCTAATTATTCGTTCGTGAGTTTCATTTAAATTAAATAGAATCCTCAATAAAATAAATAATAAAAATAATTTATAGAATAAAATGGGTTCGCTCTCAATAAAAAGTTCGAAATCAAAAGTTAATTTTGGGGCCGGGAAAGAGCTATACCTCTGCTAAATTTAGCCTGTCCCTGCTAAAGTTTGCTAGTAAGTTAGTTTGCTAAGGTTACCTTAATTGGGAATCGTCATGTTCCGTTCCAGAATAAACCTGAGATTAACAATACGACTCTTTTGTCTCAAAATACTTCAACTACTCACAGAAAGGAGTTACATTTTGCGAGTAGTAATTGCTTTGTTACAGAACATTCACCGACGAAAGAAACTCGAGTTTTTTTGTTTTTTTTTCATTTTTCCTTTTGTGTGTGTGTTTGTGAAAAATGTCACTAAATTATGGAAATAACATCATGAAATTCCTTATATATAGACTCATGGTAAGGGTGATATAGGGCTGTCTAGAAAGTATTGAACCTGTTCTGGTCAAAATTGAGAATACATTTATTGTGATTTGAAAATAACACTATGAAACCACAAATTCACCACTTTGTTCAATGGTTTTCTGTTATTTATTGAACCTTTAGAGGTCAAAATTGTGAATACATTTATTGTGATTTGAAAATAACACTATGAAACTACATATGCACCATTTTACTCGATGAACTTATGCCATTTCGCAGCCCTAGTTTGACAAGGTTCTAATTGCATCTACCTACATTTCGAGATACAGCTGTTTAATGTTTTGATTTGTTATAATGTTAACACTATTGAAGATCCTTATTGAACACGATATGACAGGGCCTTAGTGTAGATTTCAATCCTTTCAAAAGATGCAGAAGGATATGTTTTTTGGGGACGACGATTTACTAATTAGAACCTTGTCATCCTATAATTCACGTTTCGCTGTGATGATAAGGTTCTATCATCAGGAAGAACTCTGTCAAACTAAACATAGTTAATACTTTAGTGGTCAAATCCAGTAAATTAAGTGTAGCTTTTATTCGTTGTTTGTATATATTCGACAAAATAAAGACTACATTCTAGCTATCACCAGACCTGTAGCTAGGGGATCGCCAAGTTCTCTTAATTTCTGACGGGTCGTTAAAGATATATGCGGTCTGATGTTGTCATGTGGTATACAAACCCTTTCTGTTGATCAATTCCGGTCGTTTCTTTTGAATTGTTAAGTGGACTTGAGCTAATTGTCAACAATACAGGTCAGAGTTTATTGTTCTGCCAAGCGGGAGTAGCATAATACAACATTCCTGGGTGTCAAGTGGGATTTGCTATAGACTGTCAAGCTTCTCGCATCGACTATTATCTTTTTAGCAGACTGCTGTCGTGGGCTATCCCCTTTTCATCAAATGTGATCAACCACTTCAGAAATGACTTGAGTTCGTTACGTTTCAATAGAGATTCGCAAATAGAAATTCAATCAAGTAAGAGTTTTTGAGTCAGATTGTTGGCACCCAGAATATAATTCACTTTTGTTGTAATTAGTTGCCCACTGCGACGAGCAGCTTGGACATCCAGAACAAAAGCGACTAAATCTTATTTCGGCTGTTGATTTTGCTAACGTATCTTGCCCATGAACAGCACAAATTCCTTTGCAGACTTGCGCAATATTTGCGTCATTATCGAAACAAAAATTGTAAAATGTAGCATAGTTTTCCGGAAAGTTCACTCACCTTCACGGTGCAATATCTTATATCTGATCATAAGAATTCAAAGACTTTGTATATCTACTAGATTCAACTGTTAGCTGTCGAATGACGTTACGGCTGATCTACTGCGAATCAAGTACCGTGCAATTTGGGACATTAACGCCATCTTGTGTGCAAACAGGCTATTAGATTTTAGACTACCCCACTACTCATTATATTTGTAACGCTTTAATATAGTATAAGCTCTGGTCTAGGAAAAACTGGAATCGCGAGCTATTTCTCGAGTTCTCACTTCCTTCGGTTGCAATTCAATTATCTTACAACACGGAAAATAAAGCTCTCCTCAACATTCTGTCTGGAAAATGCCGTATAGGAAGAGTGGCATCAGCAATTGCAGTCTTTCCAGATTATCTGTAAGTAAGAATAATTTCGATTTTCTCTTCTCAGATAAATAATCCATACTTATCGAATAACAGTAGCACCCAGATGACAATAAGAAATTCAAAATAAAATATTGGGTGACAAGAAATAATCCGTACAAAGTTTCGCGTAACCTGTCATGAATGTAGTGTCCTGCAGCCAAATAAGTGTTGTTTTGTTGGATACTTGTGTACCTGTACATGCTTTTTCGGCTTCCTAACGAGGAATTTCTTTTTTTGTTTCACAATGTCAACCAAACGCAGGGCAATGTTGGGACTGTTTTGTCCAAGAAAGCGTCAATGTGAAATTGTTTGTTTGCCTGGTGTTCCAAAAGTGACAGTCTCAGACGCAGTTCGGCGATTCCAGGAGTTCGGCCATGAAGGCGACCTTCCCGGGAGAGGAAGAAAGCACACTGTCAACACGTCCAAGAACAGCAAGATTATCAAAATCGAGTGCAAGGAAATCCGAGGGTCTCCGTGAGAAAAATCGCTCGTGATATCGGAATCAACCGCGAATCGGTGCGGCAAATGGCTAACAGGGGACTCAACCTCAAGGCGTACAAGCTTTGAAAAGTTTAGCTGCTCACTGACGAAAACAAGCGCGTGCGACTCGAACGATGACACCCTCTTAAGCGCCGGGCGCAGGTTAGCGATGAGAGTGCATTCTTTTTACTGACGAGAAGCTGTTCATCATAAAGCATGGGCACAACCACCAACATGATAGGACCTGGTTTACAGAGGCTCCTGACATCTAGCCATCGTCGAACACCGCGAAAATATAGAGTCATCATGGTCTGGGGTGAAATTTGCGCAAATGGCAAGACCGTTCTGGTGTTCGTGGATCAACGGGTCAAGCTCAATCCCGATTTGTACTGCTGCGACATTCTCGAGACCGTCGTACCTCCGAGGGTCAAGCGGCACTCCGATGATGCAGAATGGACTTTCCAACAGGACTTTGCTCCGGCCCACAGGACGAAACGGCCGCAATACTGGTGCAGAACCCATCTTTCGGGCTTCATCTCGTCTGCGGAATAGCCGCCATACTCCTCGGATCTCAACACCATGGGCTACGGTGAATGATCTATTTTGGAGACTAGGGTATGCACTACATGCCACAAAAGTTTGGAGTCGCTGAAGCAATCGCTGCGTCGTGAGTGGAACCGATTGTCGCTCGAAGAACTGCGGCCCATCAACGAACATTTCTAAGCATGTTTGGACGTCTGTATTGCCGCCAAGGGCGGCCACTTTGAAACCGACTGAACATATTGTTCCTATATGGGGCAATCCAAATGAAATCGACCAATGATGGTTGCTGACAAAATTTAGCTTTTTATTAAGTTTCTTATCAAAGTTTGTACCACATTTAGGGAGTTGAAAACGGGCATTCATTTATTTTTTAGCCGCGCAGGTTTTGTCGTAGTGGCCATTTTATATAGGCGTCTGAGCGCATTTTGAACTTTTTAGTGCATTCCGTTAAACGCTGTAACTTTTTAGGTTTGAGTTCAAACCAAAACCATATGAAAGATAATGGAATGGACAACATTCTATGTTCTGTAACCATTGAGACGTGCTTCAGAACGTTGAGAAAATAAGCTCTGAACATTGAGGTTGGAAACCTAGAAATTGCCATTTTGGAATGTACATTTTGAAGCGAAATAAATGAGACTCACCTTCAATTCTTTGTCTACATAGAGACTAGATAATAGACAACGTCCTAAACAAGTTTCAAGTCTGAGAACTATATACTTGATTTGTTGGAAAATGTTTAAACATTGCAAATTTTCGAAAATCGTGCATTTTCACCATAAAATACCTCAGGGAGGACAGAAGTGAAAAATCCGAAATTTGCACCAAAAAAATAGATTGTAGTTGTGCAGTAACAAGTGGGTAAAATTGCATCACTGAGACTCGAGTAGTTTCTGAGTTATAAGGTTTTTCTTCACTGGGACAATATCATGAAGCGCCATTGGAGTGAATATAAACTTTGTAGCAAAGTCAAAATAACATGAAAGTAATGTTAAATGGGTATAAAGTGTGCATAATTTATGAATCATATCTTGTATAAAAAACGAAAGTCGACTGTTGTTTCTTTTCTGCCTATAGCCTGTCTGTTAAGACATCACTGAAATAAATAGTTGACTAATTTGTGTACTGAGTTTGATACTGATATTGAAAGTACGACCAGTAGAAGTTGTGAATTTTGTGGGTGTGTCTTTCTGGAGAATCTTAGTGATTGGCATCAGCACTTTGTCATTCGTAGATAGTTTAAAAGAGGTTCTTGGGTCATGGGCATGGAAAAAGTTATCAAAAGATTATTTTCCTGACTGATGCCTTCAATTTCCCTAATTCACAATTTCTCGTCATAAATACAAGCTACAGTATCATTAGGTGCAAATGACAATATGTTATGTTCTGGAAGTACTGAAGTACTGCAATCAGTAAATTCATCTGATTGTGAGTATTCAGAACATCTGATTCGCGTTTGCGTCAGAGGTACAAATCTATGATATGATCTGGTATTAATAATTCTTTTACAAGTAGCAAATCTCGAATTTCTTGCTGTTTGACTGCACTTTTTCTGATGGAACATGGATAAATTGTATGCCTCAGATACCATATCAACACAAAACCTATACATTTGTTCAGTTTTTAATATCGTGAATTTCACATCACTGCAACAACTTATAACTCAGAAACTACTCAAGTCTCAGTGATGCAATTTTACTTACTTGTTACTGCATAACTATGATCTATTTTGTGCAAATTTCGGATTTTTCACTTCTGTCTTCCCTGGGATATTTGATGGTGAATATACACAATTTTCGAAAATTCGCAAAATTTAAAAATTTCTAAAAAATCGAATATAAGGTTCACAGATATGAAACTTCTTTGGGACGTTGTCTATTATCTAGTTTCTATGTAAACAAAGAATTGAAGGTGATTCTCATTTATTTCGTTTCAAAATGTATATTCTAAAATGCCAATTTCTAGGTTTCCAACCTGAATGTTCAGAGCTTATTTTATCGACGTTCTAAAGTACGTCTCAATGTGCACAGAACACAGAATGTTGTCCATTCCATTACCTTTCATATGGTTTTAGATTGAACTCATTATCTTTAAAATCTAAAAAGTTACAGCGTTTAACGGAATCCTCTGAATAGTACAAAATATGCTCAGACGTCTATACAAAATGGCCGCCACAAACAAACCTGCGCGGCTAAAAAATAAATGAATACCCGTTTTTAGCTTCCTGAATGTGGTACAATCTTAGGTAAAAAATAAAAATAAAAAATAAATAAAATGTTGTCAGCAACCTTTGACCTGGAAATCGGTCGATTTCGTTTGGATTAACCCATATACCCATGATCTTGGTATTTCGTGTTGTTTTGCTAAATGCTTTAGATTTAATAAATGTATGGCAACAAACATTCGTACGGGTTATTTCTTGTCAACCTGTAACGAAACAGTCAAAACTAATTCGAAAATAACGAAAATAAACGAACAAACACAACCTTTCTTATCGAATAGAGTAAAAAAATAAATGTCAATTTAATTGTAGTGTCAGTAGCACCTAAAATGCGAAATAAAATACACTTTGAAACCTATACAAAATAAAAAATGAAACGACTGATAAACAAACTTCTAAAACAAATAGATTAACATCTTTCTAAATTAGAGCAGTGAGTGAAAACGAACAATATCGGATGGATTCTATACCTAAGAGAAGCATGGGAAGACGCCGGGGATAAAATGCTTGACAGCTAACTATAATTACCACTACACGCTGCACCTGATTGTACTGTCACAAACGACACTAGACCACTGTACTGTGACCACTGGAATTGTCTGAATTCATACCGAATGCAATGGCATTTAGAAGAATCAAGAAAACGTTTAGGATGAAAGAATGCTTATTGCAGAGTAGAATGAAACATGACAGTCCCCATCCAATTAAAATAATAATAATGAACCTAATTTTTACTGGTTACAGCGTTATGTATCATGAATTGAAATAGTTTCGAATAAAATTTATGTTTTTATTCCCCGTAGAATCCAAATTTACAATGAGAAATGAATCAATAAATGGAAAAACTGGAACATTTCCCACCTTACTTTTGAAACGAAAAGCAAAACGCTTACCAAAAATACCGTTGGTTATACAGAAATATTTGTACAGGCTCCATTTGTAATATATGTTAATACCTTTCTTTTCCCAAAACACTACAAACGTAATAGGATTCCATATTTAGTTATACAGAAATCGCTATCACAGAATGTTCCTCTTTGTTTTTGATTTTTTTTTTTTTTTTTTTTTTTTCACTCAGTGATTGAAATGGAGGTTTCAATTTTAACTTTTCAATATTATCCCACGTGGACGGGGTAATTTTAGCACAAGTAAATTTCCCGCTTCAAAATATTAACTTTTGATTTCCCAAATTTTATTTTGTACATATCTATCTATCTATCTATCTATCTACCTATTAACATGTTACAGTCATAAGAGTATAACATCTGTCAAGTAAACACTATACTACATACTGGTAATAATAATTCAATTCAAATTGGAAAACAATAAGCAATACAACCTACTAAATTGTGTATACATTTTTTATGACGGAAGTATTTTTGTATGTATGAGAAAATACATATATCAATTAATAAGCACGTCTCGTTTCTACAGATACGTAAGTGCAGTTTGATTATCCTTCAGGTTGCTACAATTGCAAAATGAATGTCTTTAATTATTAGATTATGATTACTGTTCCTAACACAAAAACTATCAACAGTTTATTACTTTATTAGGTTATGAACGTCCACAGTTTATTATTAATGTAAACCATATAGAATTTATGTTCATGCTCATAAATTACGACTTTTATAATTCGCTCATTTCCAATCGATTGAATATCCACTCACCAAACTTTGCTGATATTTATGGTAGTATCTACTAGACAACACAAATATGAAGACAACCGTGACAGTACTGTCATCAGAGAAGTACAATAAAACGTTACAAAAGATGATATAACGAAACCAGTTTTCGTAAGCTGATAACAAGCTACTAGGTGTGTAGGACTCAAACATGTGCAGACAGCGCTATATGACCGTCATGTTGCGGTGTACTTTTATTGATGACATGACGAGACGTAGAGTGGTTTGATTATCGAAAGATAGTGAGTCAGAAGTAGAGTTTTCTCAGGATATTTCGGTTAGTCGCATACTCTTATTGTGGTAGGGTTCCAACAGGATGGAAATGCAAGCCTACATTTCAGTCCTGGATGTCTCTATCCAGAAGAACCCATATTGGTCTATTAATGCCAGTCATTAAAGGAAAATGATAGTTAGACGCAATAACACATGTTCGTGTCTATATATCGATACTGTGTACACGATCTTAGACGAGCAGGATGTATGCCTGGGAGTCGGTGCAATCCATTCTCTAGACAGTGATCACGAAAACCTTTAGATAATTGAGCAGATTTATGGACGAAGAAACAGTAAATGCAAATGATGCTCCCCGGGGATAATTTCTATTGTGACTTCCGTAGTGTCTTGATCTGCAGAGAACGCAGCTACAGTTAGACCATTCAATTTTCTGGAATAAGACAAGGATTAGGATTAGAAATTAGATTTCTGGGCTGTCGGCATCTATGGCCATTTAGAGATGACGTATATGAGAGATGACGTCCCTCGGCGAGAACACTATTCGATGAAAGGATTAGGAAAGGAAGGAAACGGCCTGGAACCATTATGTTAGGTACCATCCCGGCTTTTGCTTGGTGTGAATGAGGGGAACCCAAGAAAAACCTCACTCAAGTTGGCTGGCCTGAAAAAGCTGTTACACTTTTTCGACCGAGTGTCCCCACCGGGAATCGAACCCGGGACCGCTCACACCAAAGGTGAGAGCGTTAGCGACAACACTACGCGAGGCCACTGGAATAAGATAAGTATGGAGAATGCAGTGTAATGCTGCTGGAGAATACATTGAATACAACAACAACAATAAACGATTAAAAACAGAACAACTGTTTACTATGTAAAACCTAATCGCTCTATTTTACTTTTTTTTTTTTTTTTTTTTTTTTTTTAATCCCAACAATCGCGTGCAAACAATCGCGCCCAACAACTTACATGTAATTTATGACTCCAAAGCACCTACTTCCATAATACACGAATTGTCTCTTGAAAAGTGTCAGACATCTTTAGCAACTACATCTAGCTTGAAAATATCCATAATGGGCAAAAGAAGCTGTGTCAACGGATTAATGGAAGGAACGAAATCAATTCACTCTTCAATTAACGTTTCATAAACAGTAAACAACGAAATACTAATTACAATTTTTTGATACTGAATCAGCTATATGATTATTCGTATTAAATGTATCGATTACTTAAACATCACCGAATGACATATGATTCGGACAATTAGATCTAAGAATTCGCGTTCTAAGAATCAAATATTCTACCACAATCACTACTGCGCATTTGAATATATGAAATTCATTTCTTGTTTAACCATATTTTGCGCACTAAACTTAAAGCACCCGACACAAAATACAGAGAATAAATAAAATATTAATTCACATCTTACCTGTCATCTAATTTATTACTTGAACGTTTCCGTCTGAAATCTTCGTCACTTTCAGATGTACTATGCTTTTTCTTTCGATTTCCACCGAGATTCCCTGGATGTCTAAATAATTTATTTATTATTATTATTATTAATCGCCCACATAAAATTTTAAAAGTTATTTCGCCGAATCATGTTACTACAACAAGAATACAACTAGTAAATTAAATTAACGGTACAAGAAATTTGGCATTCAAGAAACGAATATATTATTCTCTTTTTCGTTTCATTTCTTATTTCTTTGTTGCATCCTCTTTCATCTCCAAGAGTGTATTACACTACAATTTAACGCTTCGGACAACATCAACTCGCACCACGAATCGGACCAGTTTCTTGCTGGCTGTTTCACGAAATATGTCAATTTTAATTGTGCGATTTCTAATCAAATATTGGTTTGATTGTTCCTTGTACTCATTTTATAGAACTGAAGACAGCCATTATGCTATTGTCTAGTCGTGTAGAAGTCACTAAAGAAAACTGCCTGCAGATTATTTATTAGTTTTATAATTCTGGAAGCAACTTAAAAAATAAGCTTACAATGCTAATGTCTTACATGAAGACAGTTTCTTACTTATTAGAAAATAGAATGTGTTCCACAGGGAAAGCCCATCTGAAGATGTTTCGAGAGTTTGAATCTGGTCGCATCACATTGATATGTAAATACATTTAGAATTTAGAAACACTTGTTGTGCAAAGCTGTATATAAGTCAATATTATTTTAATTGCGGTTATCGCATTCTTTTTAAATATATACTACTACTACTACATAGGTATCTGAGCACCTAGCAATAAGTATATTGAAGAATGAAATGAAATATTTGTTTTAGGTGTCGGTTAGGCTAAAGAAGGCGGTGATGATGACAAATGAATGAAATAGTGGAATGAAGAAAGTGGGAGGAAACGGGAGAACCCCGAGAAAACCCACGCATACGATATTTGTCCACCACAAAGTTCACTTGGCGCGAGCTGGCATGGAACCAGGATCCTCATGCACCAGAGGTGAATGCTCTTCCACTGAGCCACCACGGTCCAATAAGTATATTGTTTGACAAAATTCCACGTAAAGTATAAAATATTTAGTGTTCATCGTCAATTGCTACATTCTATTTATTGCTATTATTATTATTTACATCACGCACAATACATACCGTATTGAATTATTTTTATCAGACTGATACAATTCAAATCGGTGTGTAAAATATATACAAATTTTCTACTTGAATTTTCAACAGCACTTTATATATTTGCAGATATTTACACTTGGGCAATTTACATAATATTTAACTATACAGGGTGTTTCAAAACAACACCGACAACGTTTGGGTGATGATTCCTGACACCACCAACATAGGACAAAAAGTATAGATCAATCTCGGTACACAAATGCTTCCTTTCAGAGTTACAGGCTACCGAAAACAATAAAAAATGAACTTTTAAAGGTCCATAGCTCCAAAACTATGGGACATATCGCAGTTGGGTCAAGACTTCACGTAGTATGTGCCCTATCCAAATATTCAAATTTCAGAATCGTGCGGTACTTACACAACAATTTTTATAGAGGTAGTTGGTGAGTACTTCAAACTAAATGTCCGTAGCCAAACTCCCTCTATAAAAATTATTGCGTGGGTATCTTAGGATTCTGAAACATGTATTTTTGGATAGCAAACATATTCTAAGTGAAGTCTTGACCCGAACGTTGTCGGTGTTGTTTTGAAACACCCTGTATAATAAGAAAACGAATAAAATATTTACATGAATATATAGAGTTAGCATAAATGATTCATTCGTTTTGAAAAGACTATATTTTCAAAAGTATTACAAGTACACACATGAAAGATATATGAAAAGAACCACAAACTCACCAAGTTTTATTGTGTGGCAGCACGAGTCCATTATCTTTCCGATCGGGTATGGCAGTACGAGGCTAGTACCTGTCGAAAATGGAGAGAATGCAAGAAAAAAGACGTCGAGTATCGTTTGGACGTGTGACGGGTCACCAAAGGGGCACATATTGGTGAACATTTGTAGAGGGTGTATAAACTTGGTGAGTTTGTGGTTCTTCTCATATATCTTTCATGTATGCACGTGTAATATTTCTGAAAATATAGCCTTTTCAGAATGAAATAATCATTTTGGCTAGCCCTATATCTATATGGGAATAAGGCTTATTTACATCGCTATCAGTCAACCGTTAACACTCCCAGCTTTAACTGTTCATTGGTGATTGATGAGAACTGTTATTGATTTATTAATACCTAAGTTATAATGATCCTTTGTTTGCTCCGAAAGACTATGTTTCTAATCGATCTGGTGTTTTAGTTTATCAGTAGTCTTGATAGGGGAATTTATTGAATGATTTGTTGACTGCTTCGACTTCCTGAAAAAAAGACTGTTATTCTTAGTGAAAGATTTTATTTTTCTTATTTCGTGGTGAATATGGGAAGTTTTTAATTGACAATTATTAATCCTCTTAATGTTTCTCTCGCATTGTTATTCTGGTTACAAGTACACAAATAAATGCCGTATAGCACTCATTACATTACGAATTTGTTGTCTTGCGACTTAAAATTTGGTATATATATATATATATATATATATATATATATATATATATATATATATATATATATATATATATATACAGAGTGCACGGTAACTACGTGGACAAACTTGGACGAGTAATAGTACATCTAAAAAGAAGCAAAAAAGTCCTTGAAAACGCCTGTATGTTTGAAAACGCAGCTACGTGTGCACACGGGATTAACATGTGACAGTTCTTTCCTTTACAGCATGTCCGGGAATCCCTCCGTTCCTTTGGGTAATCCCGTGCACACGCATAGCTGCGTTTTCAAACATGCATTTTTCAATAGAGTAGGTATGACTTTCTAAGTGACATTTCTAACTGCACTCTCTACGATGTATTGTTTTTAAGTTGTTGGCCTCTGAAGTTCATGTTCCCACTCTGTCACTCCTAAACAGGACGGAATTTCCCCCATGTTCACTAGGACATTTTTGCTTTCTTTTAGATGTATTATCACCCGTCCAAGTTTGTCCACGTTGTTACCGTTCACCCTGTATATAGATTTGTGAATGCCATTTATTTTTATTCCTTTCAGCCTTTCTTTTATTTATTTATTTTTGTAGCTGATTTCTCTGATACCAATAATTAAAAGATAATTGAAGTTTTTATGAAAAACTTAAGAGAATTATAAATAGGCGCTATATTTTAAGTGTAAGTATAACGTCTTTACTGTCTCTCTAACTAAGTACTGGAAAAGCTATACAGTACAACCCCTCAAATCCGAACCCCGGAAATCCGAAAACCCGGCAAATCCGAACACGTTTTCAGGAGAAGAAAAACTATAGCTGGAAAATGAAAAAAAGTAGATTTAATCACACAAATTTAGTTTTTTTTAAGGTTTTAACATTTTTAGACTTAATGCTTATTCTAAATCATTATCTAATTATATTCTTACAAGAAGACAGTTATAAATATGCGACAATCATTTTGGACATGAGTGTACACCCGCCAGTCAAGGTCACTGCCCTTTCGACCACTGGGCCACCCTGTCTAACCTCAGTCGTTGTTTTACCGCCAATTCAGTGACGAAATAAGTATGTAATATTATTTCCCGGGTAATCCGAACCTCCCGAAAAGGCTTCAGCCCCAATTAGTTCGGATTTGAGGGGTTGTACTCTAGCAGTTTCTACTCACAGCTATTCAAAACAAAATCTTTACTCTCACCTCATTTCTTTGTCTTCGCCACTACTAGATTGAGAACGTGTAAATATAACATGGTTTGAAGGTTTTTTACCCCGTCCTTTACTACCGGATGATTTCTTACTAACTGCTTTTTTCCCACGTGCTGGAGACTTCTGTTTCTTAAGAATTGGTTTGTTACGTGCTGCAGAACTAGTGTTGTTCTTGCTGGGCTTCTTATTTTTTGAGGAAGCAGAGCCCTTCGTGCCTATCGATGCAGCAGAACCCTTCTTACTCATGGAAGTAGCAGACCTCTTCTTACCCGTTGGAGAACCAGAATCCTTCTTGCCCTTGGAAGATGTACTTGTTTTCTTTCTAGTTGGAGACAAGTTGCTTTTCTTGCTTCCTCCTTTATTAACAGATTTATTACTGCGATTTTTTTTATTTGCAGATGTCTTTTTACCACTTTTTGCTTGTTTTGATTTGCCAGCATCCCCAGAACCCCTAGAATTTCCTTTATCACTCCCTAGACGTGCAGAAGATCTAGATTTCAAATCATCCGCAACAGCTTCTTGAGAAGGTGAAGAAATACCATCACCACACGGACAACATCTACAGGACATACTTTCTCTAAATTAAGTAATTGAAAGAAAGTTAAACCCCATTAATTAAAGAAACAAATTTAAAAAAAGAAAATAATATTTAAGTAGTATATAAATTTTGAATTGAAGAAAGGGCGAATCCCTTAAACTTATGTTACTAAACTTTCAAACTATGCTATGCATAAGTATCGGAAGTCTTGTAGAACGATGGAACGGCTATGTCCGTCCATCCGCCTGCTGACAGGTATCTGAACAAAAAGAGTAACGGATAGCGAGAATTTATTAATTGGAATCGATTCGACGTCCCCAAAATAAGTTCCACCTCATTTGTTAAGCATCTAATCAAACTGAAAGTGTAAACATAAACCACTTCCGGTTTTAACGTTGATCATCATAGAGCACGCAACAGATAGCGAGAAGTGCTTTTCTCTAATCGTTTCAGTCTCAAGAATGGATTCCATTTCTACTTTTAGGAATTAGGAATTAAATTTCTGGGCTGTGGCTATAGCCATTTAGCTCGATACATGTATGAGGGAAGATGTCCTTCGGCGATCACACTATCCGAGGGAAGGGAAGGAAGGAAAAGGCCTGGGACAATTATGTTAGGTACCATCCCGGCGTTTGCCCGTGTGAATGAGGGAAACCTAGGAAAACTTCACTCAAGATGGCTGGCCTGAAAAAGCTGTTACACTTTTTCGACCCATTTCTACTTTTATCCATCAGCTAAAACGAAAGTAGTAGAAATCCATTACAACTTCCGGTTTCAATACTAATCTACATAAAGAAAAAATGGCAAAAAATAGCAAGTTTTTTGTTTTTATTTTTAAAAATCAATTCAGTGTTCCGAAGATAAGTTCCACTTTCCCCCTTAATTCTTTATTGAAAGCAGAAGTGGTAGGATTGAAACATTTCTAGTTTTAACGTTGATCACCATAAAGTAAAAATGGTATTTGATACCAAACGGCTTTCTGTAATCGATTAAGCGTCCTAAGAACGGATTTCACCTCAATCATAAGCTCTCTATACTGAAACCGAAAAAAAAAATGGCAGATTCAGTTTAAATACTAATTTTTATTATAGCAAAACGGTACGAGATAGTGAGAAAAGCTTTCTGATACGGCTTCATCGTTCCAAGAATATATTCCTTTTCTGACTTATCCCTGTATTACAACTGGAAACTATAGACTGATCACCTCCGGTTTCAGTGCAGAATTCACACAGTTTGGAAGTCTATCATAATTTTTACGATGTGAATCAAAACTCCTATTTTCTGATATATCTATACGTAGAACGTTAGTCTATAACCAGCAATGGATCTTAGGACAAGTGACACGGAGTTCAAAAGAAAGTCGTTTTCTAGTATATTCAGCAAATGATTTCGGTTCATAGTCAACACAATTTAGCGCCGGAAAGTAATTTCAATGAAAATGCGGTCACCATGTCCCACGTGCCTACGAGTCTCGATAGTCACGCTTCTAGTCTACGTTAAAATTGAAAATAAAAATTGGAATAATTAATGTTAAATAACAGTATCTCAATTATCCTGTATTTTGCTCACATCATTAAGCCTTTGAAAATTTCCTTGTTAAACACAACAGTCTCGAAAAGGAGTGCACGAACACTAACTACTAAATATTACAATAAAACAAAATATATGTTCAAACATGTAAGCTGTAATCCTGCTTCATATATTCATAATATGTCCGACAATTTAATCCTTTCTACTGCTTTGTAATACGCTAGATGTTTTGGACTGATACGACAAAGCATGGCATTTAGGATGTCACTACAGTATTTCACACATAATATCGCACATCCAGTGGAAGTGTTACAACTCAAAAAATGGAAATTTTTGAGTTATCATTGCTCAAAAGAGAATATATATATATATATATATATATATATATATATATATATATATATATATATATATATATATAGAGAGAGAGAGAGAGAGAGAGAGAGAGAGAGAGAGAGAGAGAGAGAGAGAGGCGAGCTCTACCTGGTGGTATTTTCGCATAAACGTAACTAAACAAATTAACCCCTAGATGGCAGAAATACCAGTATTCCAGGGAGCGATTTTGACAGAATAACTAACTTTAAAAGTCATGTTCCCATAAATGTGTAATTTTGACTTGTAACAGTCTTCCACCGGGTGTGCGATATTATATATTGCTCGTTAATTATATGTACGAGAGAACAGCCACGAAAGTTAAAAAATTCGAAACCGAGTTTACGGAAATTTGTGTTTTGGGATTATTTAGTACGGCTACAATCGTGCAGATAATTTGGGAATAACTAACGAAACTTGACCAAAGCTCTAACTATATATTAATAATAACTTATGTTATAGTTTCGCAAACTTGTCGATAGCATCAGAAATAATGTCTGATGAAGGCACAGATTGACTGCCGGAAACTTAGCACAAATTATTATTATTATTATATAGTTTTAGAGCATTGGACAGACTTTATTTATTCACAGTTATAGATAGATGCAAAGCTACTATCAACAGAATACAAGATAATTTATCAGCTATTGAGCCCAAAGATGTCGTAGCATTACCGCTATCACTAAATCACTAAATATAAAAGACGGGATTTGTTTCGAGAGGGGATTAAAACTTATTATTTGTTTTCTGATTTTATATATATATACAGTGAAACCTCTCTAAAGCGGACAGCCGTAGGGAATCAAAAATTGTCCGCTATAGACAGGTGTCCGCCTTCAAGAGGTTTCAGTATTTTGTTATGTAAATTAGTGAGCAAGATAATATACAATTAGAAAAAAAATATTTTTGCATGAATCACGTATTTACGAATATTACATGCATTATCCTGTGTCATCCAATACTCTATGTTCGAGGTACAACATGGAAATAACATGTTATAGTTCTCTGCACTTTACACTTATCAGTACTTCCTTCGTTTTCAATATGGCGCTTTAATTTGTGGGGTAATTGCAGTCCTGAAGTGTCCTTTTTGAGACAATATATATACCTCATGGCAAAAAATACTAAACTTGTCTTCTGGTTGGTTAGAGACTCCAACGGGACAGTACCATAACGTGTCATCCCTAACGGCGGGCAACTGTCAATCACTTTTGTGTCTAAAACAGCTTGGGTGGGAGTGGGATGCAAGCAAAGGACATAAGAGTTTGTTAAACAGAGACGCTTCATCTGGGTTGCTAAGCAGACAGTTGAGGGGGCAAAATGTTGTCACAATGCTTCCTTGGTGATACATGTATGAATTACTAAAAATGTATTTTTACTACACTTTTGAACTTATTTTTAGAGAAAGTGTCCGTAATATGGAGGTAAATAATACCTATAAAAGACAGAAAAGACTGTCCGTGTCCGTACTAGAGAGTGCCCGCTTTAGAGAGGTTTGCCAATATGTTTTTTTCCTATTACAGTGTTTGGGGATTACAAAATATGTCCGTTAAGGGAGGTGTCCGCTTTATAGAGGTGTCCGTTAGTAGAGGTTTCACTGTATATACAACATGCGCTTTAATTTGAGAGCATCCAGTTGAGACCCTAGTTATCGCGTCGTAAAGACTTATCTCATTGTCTTCACTATGTTTATTTTCCCCTTTGCAGAAAAATAAATAAAGCGAAAATTAATTCAGCAAGTTCATTCTTCCTGCTAGCTTGAAATTGGTCTGGACGTTTAGGACTCATATGATAAAGGGAAAGCATGACACACGGTCAGGGCCGGATTTAGGGACGGGCCACATGGGCCCGGGACCAGGGTGGCAAATTTTGAGGGGAAGGGGCATTTAAAAAAATATGTAAAAAACGATAAAACTATTGAGAATACATATTTCACCAACGACTCAATAAAATAAGCGAAAGCCGTTTTTTTAATGGTCGTGACTACGGTAATATTGTTGCAGATTAGTCTTAGCAAATATTCAAAAGTCAGTTGTTTATTATGGTGATTTGATCAGTTGTTGATGGATCTGCTAAAAAAGGGCGGGAGTAGACAGCTCGACACTCATACTTTTACAAATATGCGTGTATTTATTTATTCAACAAATACCAGATACTGCCCGGAGGCCATTTTACACTGGATATACCTAGGTATAACAACAAGGGGAAGAAATAGGGAAAATCCTAGTTAGAATGGTCGGCGATGACGATCGAAGCCACGACCTTCCGAATGTGAACCCAATCTCTACCAACAGAGCTATTTCGCTCGGTTTGAAGTAGTATGGCCTACATTAGCACCATTTTGCTTCGGAAAGAAAGGTCAGTTTCATTTATTTACATCACTACTCTTAAAAAAAGAGACACTCTTGTCCGTGGTGAAACGGGAGAGAAGTTGGGAACTGCTGAAGAAATATCACTATCCCAACTTAACCGATTTCTCATATCGAAAAATCTTCAGGACTTATATCCTAACATAAGCAGTTGCCTTAAAGTGTAGGGCCCATGGGCGCAAAACATGGAAATCCGGCCCTGCACAACGTCATCTGTTATCTCTTATGACATGATGCATATACATGTCATTGGATATTACAATTTAGGTACAGTGGCAGTTATTATACTGACTACATCGATATCTTCTGAACTGTACTGGAAGTTCTGTTCTTTGTTGCACCATTTAGTACACTATGGGGTATTTTCCTTACCTCGTACCTGGTCTGCCGCTTGTAAGAGTCCTTCTTTTAGAGGTATCCGAAGATTCAATGTTAGCATCATTTTGCTTCCCAACACTCTCAGGCGGAGCACATTGACACATCGAACAGCAACTCTCTTCTTTCTGCACAGATCTATAGAAGATGAAGAGATGAATCTTGATTACTTTCCTCAAAGAATTATCATACTACGTTTGTTAGTTATAAGTAATTGACTATTACAATGTTCCCGTGATGTTGATTTTAAAGCTTTTGTGTATGTAAGTATAAAAAGTTATGATAAAATTTTACAATATATTTGTACTTCCACGAAAATCTAAAGCACATGTCCATAAAATGGAATTGTCACGTTATGTACCAGTAAACTTAACATTTGACACCTCAGGTCTTTGACACAATGATTCTTAATGGATACTAATGTTGCTAATAAGGAGCAACGATATTAATTACAGAGCTAATTAGAATGATAATTATAGGAGCTTAAGAGTAACTTAGTTACACTCCAGATTACCAGGGGAGTTAAGTAATAAAAGCTCAGTAATGTAATCTGTCACGCAGGAAGTTAAATTAATTAAATTGAATATGTTGAATATTTACTTAATTGCTTAAGTTATAAACTACGCATCAGGATGATGCAGGTCACTTAAATAAAAGATAGGAAATTGAATTTTGTATTTTATTACAAAAGGGTGATGATGATGAAATGAATTTAATGAAAGATCCGGAGTTCTAAATAAAAGGGGATAATTAGAATTTCTAAAGCCGATCAACACATTGACCGGAAGGATCTCGGTTTTTTTGACCGGTTGTCCCGTTAGCTGAAGGCTAACCAAATGAGGCTAATAAATTTAAAACATGCCAATGCAAGGCTATGTGTGTAAATAGAATATCAGCTTCCTTTTTCCTCAAACGAACCTCTTTGAGAACAAATCAAAATATGGTTTTGCTTACTCTCGTTTTTCTGCTTGATGCTGTCCTAAGGCACTGGGGCTTGCTGCTGTCTGTTTTGGCTGGAAATTTACGACGCACTTAAGCACTTGGGTTTGAGTGTGAGAGTCCTTGCTTCGAACCCGCCGGAAGTCTCTTCCTCTTCTCTTCTTGGCGTTGCCTCGCAGACTCGTAGAATCTCCTCGCTGCTAGGCACGGGACGTCGTGGTCCTGGGTTCGAACTGGCTGACGGCTGTCCTCGATGTTTCCCTGTATGGAACTGGATTCGTGAGCTTGAAGTTCTCCCTGGAGGTCGTCTAATGCGGTGACGTCTTTCGAGACTTGGACGTATGCCGGCTCAGCTTCTTGGACTACAGGTGCTGGCTGCTACATCACCAGAGTAAAGGCGTCGGGAACTCTTGAGCGACGCTCGGCACGGAGTGGCGGCGTATACACTCATAGATAGTTATGTACTGGGCGAGTAAACTTTCTAAAATTTTGCTTTTATACGGATGAGCATCCTTGTTTACTCAAATGGATATTTAATTTTAAGCTGGTAAATGTGTGTTTATATGACATCCGTGTGGAATTAGGTTCGTTGTTTCTGGAATTAGGTTCGTTGTTTTCCTTGAATAGCAGTCTATTCTAGAATCGCAACGCTTGTCCGGATGTTTACTGTTCTAACCAAGAAATACAGATTTCTTAATAATAAAAATTGCTTTTAAAATAAACTTATAATTTAGCCCATTCTGGCTGCATATTCGCTATATTCCTCCGACCAAGACACGATACGGGCTACATCGAATTATGCGCCATTAGTCCTGTATAATTTACCCCATTCTGGCTGCATGTTCGCTACAGTATATTACTTTATTACAGGGGCAGATCCAGAGGGGTGGGCGATGGCCCCCCCAGAAGAGAAAACTTTCTTATTTTATATATATATATATATATATATATATATATATAAAACACACATCCCATCCCATCCCGAAGTTTGGAGCCCTTAAAAGTAGCAGTGTGACAACCCACCGCCCCCCCCCCCAGAAGTCGGTTCTGGATCCGCCCCTGCTTTATTAATATATTTTATTAATTGTAGCTATGTTATTTTAGCTATAAAGAAGGAGAAAACGAGACAACCTTGAAATCCCCAGGTTAGAAATACTATTTATTTTAAAATGTTAGCGTAACATCGATATTATATGGTAACTCACTGCTAAGAGTGCTCAATTGACGCAGGGTTTCAGATTCAGTTCTGCAGTATCAGAGTTCTTTGGAGGACAAACATCATGTTCATGGGTTTTTCGGAGTAATTTCGTTCCCTATAAAGAAGCAGAATATATTTATATAAATGAACTTTTAAAGGTTTATAGCTCCTAAACTATGGGACCTACCGTAATCAGATCAAGACTTCACTTAGAAACTAATATGTGCCCTATCCAAAAATCCATATTTCAGAACCCTAAGGTACTCACGCAACAATTTTTATGGAGGGAATTTGAAGGACGCACAACTACCTCTATAAAAATTGTTGCGGAAATACCTTAGGATTCTGAAACATGGATTTTTGGATAGAGCACATATTAGTTTCTAAGTGAAGTCTTGATCCGATTACGGTAGGTCCCATAGTTTAGGAGCTACGGATCTTTGAAGCATTTGTGTATAGTGGCCGAAAAGGAGATACACAGTCTCGTACTGCTTTTTATATAATTTTTTTATTGTTATCCATCAGGTAGACTTAAGTTCTTTAATATTTGTTTTTAATGTCTTTCACTTATATCTTAAGCTGGGAACAGCCGAACCAAATAAAACTGTGAGCTAGAATGTTATACTTGATCAATGCAGGGATGTAAACCTACTTTTGGACCACCCTATGTATATAATACGTAGTTATGTAGTTATAACTTTATCCATTTTCCGTTTGTTCTTTTTCTGCACTATATATATATAATGCAGATAATTAATTAAACTGAAACAATGGGTAGAATAAGTCGTTTTCATCGGAAATATGTACGAGTGGAAAAATAATAGTTGGAAATAGGATTTATACTCAAATTGAAAATCGAGATACACTTCATATGTGACAAGAGAGAGAAAGAGAGAAACACCACTTTGAAAACTAGACATCTATCATAAATGCATGCATATCGTAAACCAGTGGTTCTGAATCATTTTTGTCTATGCCCTTTAGGCTAAAGAAGACGATGATTAGAGCAAGTAAATGATGATGGAAGAATTACTGGAATTAGAAGGTGGGAGAAAAGGGAGTGCCCTGAGAAAACTCACGGGCACGATATTGTCCACTACAAACCTACCTGGCTAGGAATTGAACCAGGAACCCCACACACCAGAGGTAAGCGCTCTACCGCTGACCCACCGCAACCACTTGTCTGCTTTCCAGAGTGTACCCATGGAACACTAACGTACGTGTGGTAAAATTGCGGCAGATTCTCATTAGTAAGTATTGTCCATTCTTGAACATCGCTGGAAAACTAGGATTTATCTTCTTCCTTTTTTCCAAGTTTATATTGAATTATATTATCCTTATTTATTTCCCACCATCAATGCCACATTACTTCGAAAATTCCGCAGCAAGCACACCGAATCTCGTGACACGTCGGTTACAAATCACTGCCGTGGATATTACCTTGTTATCACACTTCCTTTTGATCTCACACAAATCCGAAATCTGTTATCTCATCAGTTCTCCCATTTTTTTTATGATTAAGAAAGTAAATAAATGTATAAAAATAAAATAATCTATATAAATAAGAATGAAAGTGATTATGTTTGTTACTTAATAACTCTTGAACCACCTGACTGATCTCAATCAAATTTTCAACATAGATGAAGTTTGGGCCTGGGATAGTTTTTATCGTTTCATCTTGCTGGTGCAATTTATGGGAGGGGGAGGTGGGAGATAGAAATGATCGAAAATGACCGACATTAGTGTCGAATCCAGAGTTTTAGGGGTCGCTGAGATGAACAATGTCACTTCCGATACCGTTTAAATCCAAATTCAGCCCGCAATAGTAATATATAATTTTTAATTATACATATAATATTTTCTGATTTTTCAATATATTTTCTATCGATTTAAATTGTTTCGATTTGTTTCTATCGATTTAAATTTTCCTATCTATTCAAATTCTTAACCCAGCGATGCGGGTAATTGACGCTACTAAAAATAAAACAATAACAATAAAAAAGAACTGTTCTATAGAATCGTTACTACAAAGTCTACGGTTACAAGCACATTCTGTTTTACAAAATTCGTTTCGAAATTTCACTAGTTTTTGGGAAGTTAGAATTTAGCGACCCTTTTCAGCACAGAAACATTTTGATACGCAGACCTACAGTTTAAGGTGAAAATCGAACAACTGTAGTAAGTTCAAACTTTATGGCCCTCCCGCCGAGGTCCCGGTACCGATGGCGCTCGCACTAGCCACTAAACAAACAGGGAAGGTTCATCCAGTTCTTGTCTGATGATTTTTCGATTTCATAAGATCCAAAACTACAGTTTATACCGGAATTTGTTATTATACATTCATTATAAAATTCGCTTTATATGGATATGCTAGAACAATTTGTCAATTCTACGAATTTAAACAGTTAAGAATAGAATTCGTGCAATAATCACCTTTCGAAATACCCCAAACTTTCCTCATTCAGATGATGTAGAATAGTGTATTTGTTTTATTGTGAAATTACGTATTTTGTATCAATATTTTATTAGAACTATTCAAAGTGAAACCTCAGGACAAAAAGCGGACACAGTAGCACATGGGACATTCTAGGACAAAATTGATGCGGTTAGCAACCATAGTCGGAAAACCTTTAAGAAAATGACTTTTCTGTACTCCAAGAAGACTGGGGAATCTGATAGAGGTGGATACAGGATATGAACTATTACCGGATTTATGTAAGAGGTTATTTTTATAGCAATGAACCTTTAGATATCTTATAGGAATAGATATTACTAGGGCCCGGAAGTTGAGGAAAAATCCTATTTTTTACAAATGCCCGAAGACGAGGCTTAACATAATATATGTTCATTTTGGGTCATTGTACGCCAGAAAATGTGGATTTTATTTGTCCTTTTTTTGCCTTTTTTCGTTTATTGGTCTTTTAACGGGTATTAACGTTTTTTTTTTTTTTTTCACTTCATCTTTCGACAATAAATTTACGGCCATTACCTCGAATCACCACCACCTCTTAAACATCTTTTCTTTAGTAAAGAAAATTCAAAAGATTAGATATTCTTCAATGACTGGACCCATAAGACGAGATCTGCAACAATTACAGATAAGGAGGCGTAGTAATGTCCTCCGGATACACAGATCAATTATAATTCCAGACTCTTACGGGCCAATGTGGTGTGCTGGCCTTCTCTAAAAGTGTTCGGTTTTTAGTTGTCCTCCGAAAGTGTTCAAAATGTAGGACATCAGAAACAATATAACAAAAATGCAAATTGAACTACAAAGCAAAACATTTCATTGATAACGTTACTTTCAACTGTATATTGTATACTACTTGAAGCTTGTATTTCTTGAGCATTATATTCATTATATATATAATTCTAATAAAATTGGGTCTTATTTTTACGTCCTTTTTTCCAGTTTTTAGGTTCTTTTTTAAAAGATATTTTAGATCTTTTTATAGGTCCATTTTAGTCAATTTTTGGGTCTTCAACTTCTGAGCCCTAGTTATTACTATTTCTCACTCTTTTGTCTTTTGTTATCAAATTATTACTCAACTACATTTCTAAATCTTTTCGTTCAGCCTACAGAGTACGTTTGTGAGGCGTTTAATTAAATACTTGATCTTATGTCACACGCTTAATGTGTATTTCTCTAAGATACATCTGTTTTTCTGTACTATTGTTTGCGTATAGTTTACACTTACCTTGTGTATCTTTCAACACATGGACACGTTTTTCTTTTAACTTCTTCCACTGATTCTTTCTTCTTGTTTTTGTCACAGTGCTGGCATTGGCAGTTGCAGTTGCATTTACACGTTGAGCACTGAGATTCTTTCTTCTTTACACTTCTAAATAGTATTAAGATAATTGATTAGCACATATATGGTAGGATATGAAACGTTAGGACAGGTAGGAACTATAAAATACAGGCAAATAACTGTAAAATACATCTTTATTATATCGTAGAAGTTTTAAACGTTCATTCTATTGTTGGTTGAAAATTGACATTTCACAAATGTGAGACCAATGGCAACTTTTTTTTTTTTATTTATTTATTTATATTGTTTTGTATTGATGATCAGAACAACTTTAGAGAAACATTTATAAATGTCAAAAATGAATTATTTTAACTATTGTATATTTCAATAGTGTAGCTGTAGCACAATATTCAGCTCCCTCTGAAAATTTTTAGCTCAGCTCTAAAAACTAAAACTAAACAAACAAACAAACAAAAAAAAATGTTTAACTTAACAAACACAAGAGGAATATGGAGGGTTTTTTTTTTTTTTTTTTTTTTTTCATGGTATACGAAATCCGCGGAAGTCGAAAATAGACAATCATAAGAAGAAGGTTATGATATCAGTGTGGTAAGATTTTAAAGTTGTTGTGTTTTTCGAGCTCCTAATAAAGGAGCTAAACGTCAATTTGAATGTGTGCTGTAGGTAATTGGGCAGTTCGAAAGCATACAATATTCAGAAAAGTTATTCATAATCGTAAAGGAGTTCAAATCCATCACAGCAACGCGAAACAACCAAGTTTGATAGCCGTCAAAAATTATTGGACCTTAAGTGGGTTGTGTTTTTAAACCTGGCGTCGCTGATCTAGCTCCGTCACACTTTTACTTTTTCCCCTTTCTTAAAATCTCTTTTCGTGGTACAACATTTAATTCAGACTAAGGTGTAAATGAGCACCTTATTTAGTTTTTATCAGATAAAGACATCTCATTCTATGAACGAGCAACTATGAAGTTCATAGAAATATGACAAAACAGGCAATATATCAGTGATGAATCTTCTTTTCATATACAAGTAAATAAACGCCCTTTGAAAACCTGTAAAAATACCTCACGAATTTTGTAAAAACTCAAAATATTGCACTATTTGGTTCTGATTTACGAATTTTGGACAGGAGAAAATATGTAATATCGAATTTCTAGTTTTCAGCACTAGACCCTTTCCCCTATATGCTGAAATATGTGAAAGTCGTTTCCACTACGTAACGATATAAAAAGGGAACTAAATCGCTGAAAGCGTACTTGGTATTCTATATATCTATTTTGAATTACCAACCTTAATATGCAACTTGACTTACCTTATGTCTTCTTCGCTACTATCACCTTTGCTTCTTCTTGGATCACGAGATCCAGATCTTTTACGCTCTGTAACACAGTCACATTGGACGCATTGGCAGTTTGCACCACAAGTATCCTTATTGCACTGACACCTACACAAATGAATAAATACAAGAATGGTGTACGGTACGTGATTCAAAATCCAACTCACGCATGAACATTTCTAAAGCCATAAGAATTTATTGAAATATTAAATAGGAGTCAGTATTTTTCTTTATTCATTAATTTGTAATGCAACTCCAGGGTGTCTACTAAAATTCCAAAATGAAATTTCGTGACTTTTTCGTGGCCTTTTCTTTACCAAATCAAAAATTTCATAACACTTTCAAGAGCGAATTTGGGTGCGAATTAGGCCGAATTTTCATCCATGCGATAGAAGCGTAGTTTGCTTGCGATTTGAAGCGTCTAATGTCGACCATAGACATATCTTGTGGTGAATTTTGACATTTTATAGAACAAAATTTTCCAATCTGTACTTACAATTGTACAGATAAAAAAAAATCGTGACCTAAAAGCTAAATTTCGTGACGTTTTCTTGACTTTCATGACCGTTTTCTGATTTCATAACTTTTTCGTGACTTTCGTGACCGGTAGACACCTTGCACTCACTTTCTTTGGACTTTTCAGGAAACGCAAATTACTTCTTTCGTTTCAGCTTGATAACATGGAAATGATTTTGTATACGTACTCTTTTGTTTACTGTTTCTCACTTACTGTACTTTTATTTAGTACCAGTTAGAAGTGAGCAAGATTTCTGCAAACTGGCACAAAATTATGTCTTCATAAAAATCTGTACAAGTTTTCTCACAAGAATTAAGACATCCAAGTAAGAGGATTTTAATGGAAGGAAATTACATTATTATATTAACAAGTTTTTTAACCGCATCATTGTTTACGTGCACATAAAATAGTGCAAGAAGAAATTCAAAGAAGTAAGATGACCTGCACGTCAGTTCCCCAGATTTGCTGAGAAAGATGTAAGGAAACACTGAAAATGTGCAGTTAATAATACTTTAAATTTTAGGTATACTAAATAACAGAGTACTACACAAATTATTATAAACATGAGTTAATTCATATCCTTAAATTAAGATAAAAGTGGTTTCTATAAATGGAACAGATACATCAATTGCAATACATCCAGCAATATTGTGCACGTAAAATTTGATACGACATATTTTTAGATCTAGAGATTTATGAGTTTATAAATTGATCAAAGTGCGTCTTGTGCTTCTCGTTTGAGATCAACCTTTACAGAGAAAGATTCACGGAATGCAGTAAATACTATAGATACATAGATGATGACTTATTTCTCCACTAGAATATCGAACAGTAGAATCTCTTTCTTGTTATTTAAAAAAAATCATACTATCACAAAATAAATATTCACCGTACAGAAATAAACCAACAGCACTACATTATTTGAATTTAACTATCTCTAGGAAAAATGACAAATGTATGTCCAAAGTGTTCAGAAAAAGACAAAAAATTCGATGCATATATATATATACTATGTGCAGGCACACACACACACACACATTGAATTTGTACCTATAAAGGAACTGATAATGAGATAAAATCCGTTATTTCTTCAATTTATCATTTACTAGCATCAATTACCCGCTTCGCTGGGTTAAATTAAGAAAAAATAGTAATATGTTTCGTTAGTCAGTCACTTTTTACTATTACTAAAGCGCTCCTTGATATGATTTTTATATATCCCCTCTCCTTCCCATGTTGCGGGCCACGACATCGGAAGTATCATTGTTCATCTCAGCGACCCCGAAAAGTATGAATTTGACACTGATATTGGTAATTTTGATTATATATATATATATATATCCCTCCCCTCCCACAATTTTTGCGGGGCTCAATTTGGACTTAAATGGCATCAAAAGTGTTACTGTCCATCTCGGAGACCTCAAAAACTATAGATTCGACACTGATATCGGTCATTTTCGATCATTTGTAAGTCTCTTTCCCTTCCTTTAAGTTACATCGTCAAAGTGCTATGATAAAAATCATCTCAAGTTTGAACTTAATCTAGGTTGAAAATTTGATCAAGATCGGTCAGGTGGTTCAAGAGTGAAGTCACATAGACAGTCACTTTCATTTTTTTTTTTTTTTTTTTTTTTTTACATATATCTCCGCTTCCCCCTCCCCTACGTTGCACCGTAAAAATGAAATAACGAAAACATCCCAGGTCCGAACCTTATCTATGTTGAAAGTTTGTTGAAGATAGGTCTGGTGGCTCCAGAGTTATTAATTTTCGTTTATTTTTTTTTTATTTCTCCCCTCCTCTTCACCTCTTCTAAGTTCTATTGTTAAAGTGATATAAAAAAAAAAAATCTCAGGTCTGAACCTCGTGTATGTTGATTTTTTTTTTTTTTTTTTTTTTTTTTTTAAGATCGGTCGGGTGGTTTAAGCGTGATGAGGTCACAAAGACAGTCGCTTTTATTTTCATTCTTTCCATTACACTCGAGCTTTTAAAATCTCATTTAGAGAAATAAGTCCCACTACTTAACACTTCCTGTGACTCCGGAAATGGGTAATAGACAGAGGAGGCTCATCATGTCACTAGTAGCTCAGTAACAGAGTATCCGTTCAGAATATAAGAAAGGAGTTTTCGTTTCACAGAGATTTCACTGAAACGAGATTTTCTCTGTCATTTTGTCAATAAAGTTTTCGTTGATAAGAAAGAATTTATACGCAATACTGTTAACATTTTTGTCAACTTAATTTTTTTTACAGTAACATTTGATAATGTTGATAATTATTTTCATATGAACTTGAGGGTTATTCGAATATGAAGCTCGGACACAAGCGTAAAATATTACAAAGCATAAAATATACACAAACACACTTACTTAAATTCAAGTCCTGCTGGATTGTCACGAAATTGACTAGTATTTGAGGGAGCAGATTTCGGTCGCTTACAATCTCCCATTCCTGTAATAAATAAGATTGTTAGAAGTAAAGTATACTATGAAAAAATACAATTTTTATTAGATAACCGACAGTTGACTTGATACAGTTATGCATCTTGCGAGAGAAATATCCAAGGTATAATTTCGCGAGAATTACCGTTTATACTTAATGTACAAAAGCAATCAAGAAAGTTCTGTCACTTTTTGAGGAGGTCTGTATTCAATTGGCCCTCATATCGTGAGTTGAATGCGAATGGACGAAGGTCAGTTGTTAGTGTGGGTATATCCAACATACTACCTGGTTGTGGCAGTTCAGTTACACCGTGAACTTGCGTAATGAGGACAGAGTGAACACACAGAGTCTCTACAGAGCGTCATAAGGGCGTGTATGCTGTACGAGTTCAAACTAGGTTCAAACGCCGCTGCAGCGGAGCGGAAGATATGCCAGGCCTTTGGAGAGAGTGTCGTAACTATGCGGGACAGTACAGTGGTGGTTTAAGAAGTTTAAGGACGGTGACGAAACACTTGAAGACGAACTACGTGCCGGAAGACCAACATATGCACAAAATGAAGATCTTCAGGCAGCAATTGAGGCAAACAGAGGCCAGACATGTGAGGAACTGGGACTACAATTTAGTGTGTGTGGAGAAACCATTCGCCAGCACCTCCATCAACTTGGGAAGCACTACAAGTTAGGTCCGGGCTAGCCACATGATTTGACTCCGGGCTAGAAGGCAACGCAAACAGTCACATGTGTTTCTTTGTTGTCTCGTCTGAGGAAGGAGCCATTTCTGGACTGGGTGTTAACATGCGATGAGAAGTGGGTTCTGTACGAAGCTCTGCGGCGCCGTCATTATTGATTAGCATCCCAGGAACCGATTCCAAAACAGCCGAAACCAGAACTGCACCAGAAGAATATCCTCCTGTGTTTGGTGGACTGCTCGCGGCATCGTGCATCGGGAAATGATACCAGCTGCTCAGAGCATCAATGCTACTGTGTACTGTCAGTAGTTGAGCGTGTTCAAGAAAAACTTGAAACACTGGAGCCAGCACTTCTGAATCGCAAAGGGGTCCTCCTGTTACAGGACAACGCTAGGCCCCACGTGGCTAGGATGATCCGGGACACCATTCTACCCCTTGGATGGGAAACAGTATTGCATCTGCCATACTCCCCGGACATTGGACAGTTCGATTATCACCTGTTCGATTCCTCGGACAATCACCTTAGAGGACGCCAGTTCAAATCCCTAGTAGTGGTGCAAACTGCACTTAATACCTTCTTCGCTTTCACCAAATTCTACCGTGATGGAATCCATGGCATTCCAGAACGTTGGGAGAAGGTCGTTAATGCTAATGGAGACTATTTTTGATCTTCCAGGTATGTTTTAGGTGACATATCGATGGTCGAATGTGGTGGGTGAAAAAGCGAGAGAAGTTTCTTGGTTACCTTTATAAGTTGTTTCTTCAGTCACTTCTATACTGAATGAACTTCTACCTACTACAATATCACTGGTCACAGTTTGTATGCAAATAATCGGAATGATTAGTCGAAATTTACGTATTTTTTTTTTTTTTAAATCACGATATAATAATTAATATTACAGGCAATTGTTTCTGACTATTTAAAATTTCTTTTGTACATTTAGACGTTTCTGCATGTTAAGTGGTATACCTTTATCAACTATTTTTTTTTTTTTAAATTATGTTTTCACCTGTTTTGCAGAATTTATATATCTACCTACGTATGTGTTTCAAATTTGATACACAAGATTTTCTATAATTGTTTAATTATCAAAAGATTCAATGGATGCTTAGTCCATTTCTCGTCATTGATATTGCTTAAGTAATACAGATGCTACAAGATCTACGAGTTGACATACTAGTTTGAATGTAGATATCACTAACTTTCAAATATTCTCAAAGATTCTATTAGCATGGCTTTCTACACAAGCAGCACTATATATATATATATCCCTGTTTAATTTGGTAGGATATATAGTTAGAAAAGGTAGTGTCCTATAAAAAATCGACGTGCATGACGTGAAAAGAAACGAGATAATTAAGCAATTTTGTGAAAAGAATTATAAGGTGTACAACTTTGCTTCCGCCGTTTTCCGATAGGTGGCTACAACGGTAAGTAGCGATCGAAATAAACTGATCGCAGACGTCAGGCAGTTAGCTTGGACCTCTGTCAACATAACCCCATTCAAGCATTAGTTGATTTGTGTGTGCATCGTAAAGTTGTTCTCGATTGAAAATGTCAGTTTACGAGCCAAATTCTCGCCATTTGCGGGAGGTTCTACTTTTTTGTTTTAATATGAAGAAAACTGCGGCTGAGTCTCATCGAATGCTCTCGAGTACTTATGGTGAGGACGCTATTAGTGACAGAACGGTGACTTTAACGTCGAAGACCGGCATAGTGGTGGAAGACAGAAAGTTTTCGAAGATGCAGAATTGGAGACATTGCTGAGTGAAGACTCGCGTCAAACTCTAGAAGAATTGGCATGATCATTGGGAGTGACACAGCATGCCATCTCAAAACGGCTCAAAGCCATGGGTATGATTCAGAAAGAAAGAACTTGGGTCCCGGATGAGTTGAAACCAAGAGACGTTGAACGGTGTTTGTGTGTTTGTGAACAGTTGCTTCAGAGGCAAAAACGGAAGGGATTTCTGCATCGCATTGTGACCGGGGACGAAAAATGGGTTTATTAGGATAACCCTAAACACAAAAAATCATGGGGATATCCCGGCCATGCTTCCACGTCGACGGCCAAATAGAATATCCATGGCTCCAAGATCATGCTCTGCATTTGGTGGGACCAGTTTGGCGTCGTGTACTATGAGCTGTTAAAACCAAGTGAAACAATCGCAGGTGATCGTTACTGAACGCAATTAATGCGTTTAAGCCGAGCATTAAAGGACAAACGGCCAAAATACAGCGAGTGGCACGACAACGCTCGATCCCACGTTGCAAAAGTGGTCAAAACGTACTTGGAAACGTTAAGATGGAAAGTTCCACCCCACCCGCCATACTCTCCAGACTTCACGTCCTCTGATTATCACTTGTTTCGATCAATGGCGCATGACCTGGCTGACCAACACTTCCGATCTTTTGAAGAAGTCAAAAAGTGGATCGATTCGTGGATCGCCTCCAAAGATGAAACATTTTTTCGACGCGGCATTCGTACGCTGCCCAAAAGATGGGAGAAAGTAGTGGCCAGCGATGGACAATACTTTGAATAATGCCTGGGTAAGCAATTTGTTTCATTAAAGCGTCATATTTTGGGGAAAAAACGACGGAAGCAAAGTTGTACACCTTGTAACTGTAATGTTCAGTTTAACCCCCTCACACACACACACAGCTATCTATGCTATAGGACACGAATAATTATACCAATGTTCTAGCTGCACTGGAATATCACTTTTCGTGAGATCAGGGTAGTCAAGCAATGTCATGAGAGGAAAGATGAGTGACCGTTCGTACTCACCAAACGATGTTGCTATTCTGAATCCACTCAGTGTCGTGAGAACAATTGGGAAGCTATTTGAAAAGAGCAACTAGTGAACTCCGTTCTAGTACAGCCACGATTAACAGGAAGGGGAGCCGATATGCTGATTACACATTATCTCAAAACGCATCAGTGCCGCAAGTCGGCTGGTAGATCCTAGCCCCAGCCATAAGGGCTGTTACTCCCAACCCAAGGGCTAGCTCTAAGGGCTGTTACTCCAGGAGTTTTGTTAAGTTTTAAACGAATTACTATTGAAAGTGATTGCATCACGGATGAGCACTCTACCCAGGGGCGTCATTTCAGACTTCGCTTGGGGGGGGGGGGGGGGAGAAGAGCACCACCGACATAAGACTTTTGCGTTTTGTACTAGTATATTAGTAGACAATCGATTAGAGTATATATATATATACACCTCAAACTCTTCGGGCGGAAGGAATTGCCCCCTCCTGCCCCCCTAAATGAAGCCCCTGACTCTACCATTGAGCCACATGCTTCCTTAATTCACGCTCCTACTTCATCCTTTATAAAGTTCGTTTCATAATCATTCTTATAAAGTTAATATACGTACATAACACGGTGTATTAAAAAATCTCTTACCACCTCTTATAAAATGAAAGCGAGATTCAAAATGGCTGCCGTTCACCTGAAACGTACCATACGGGGTTCCAATTGGCCTAACGCACTCGCTTTTATTTTATAAGGGGTGATAAGATTTTTTACTTAGTTACTTAATCTCTCTCTCTCCTCTTTTTCTAAAGAAATAACGTTATTCAGAGAAATATGCTCAACAATATTTACATACAAGAGTAAGTGATACGTGTTGCAATATTCTCGTATACAACATATCTGTATTTATTACAGTGCAATGAAAGCAAGTTAACATTCAAAGTGTAGCACCACGTGTTGTACTCTGCTTGCTGCCATCTTCCAGCCAGTTCCTTGATTCCATGTAGATACCAGGTCTTGTCCTTAGAAGCAAAGAAGTCAGTCACTGCTATTTCCACCTCCTGCTGGTTGGTGAACCATCATCATTTCAGGAAGTGTGTCATGGACTGGACCGAAACAGGTAGTAATTGAAGGGGCGAAGTCAGGACTATATGCCAGATGTGGCATCGGTTTGTTGCCAACAAGTTCCTGCATTTATTATTATTATTTTTATTCAAACCAAGTCTGGTTTTGCGTTAACCTGTTGCAGAGGGCGCGCTTTCAGTTCACCAACCGAGGATTTCTCTCTCTCTCTCTCTCTCTCTCTCTCTCTCTCTCTCTCTCTATATATATATATATATATATATATATATATATATATATATATATATATATATATTGTGGCAGGACTCGTTTTTCGAGTTAATAATTATGTATATTTTCAATTTTATTTTTAATTAATGTTTGTGTTACAAGGATTTGTATATTAAGGTTAAGGTGATTGAATGTTATGAATGAGATATAATGCAAGCTGCAGAATGTTATTATTTAAGAGTCAGCATAATGTTGTAAATAGAATGTTAATAAAATGTTTTCGTTGAGAGTCTGGCAATGCAGGAAGGTAATGCAGACAATGCGTCAATTCGTGCATTGGCCAGATTCTGTGCATTGTAAAAAGAGAAACTGTAAGCTTTCACACATTTCACAAAATCACGGATATGCGGAAATTGCTTAGAATCGAGAAATCAGAGTGTGTCGAGAATTGCAGTTTTTGAGTCTTGACACATGGAAGGAATTTGTTTTCCATGTGAAAAGGGGTCGCACGTGCCGACAAGCAGACGACAGAAGTTGGACCAGGTTAAACAAAACTGGAGGACGAGAGAGGTTCAGGATCAGTTCGAAGGATCAGTTAGAAGGATCAGTTTGAGAGATCAGTCTTCGAGAAGCTTTGAAATAGTTTTTAAACGACGAGAATTAGTCCGTAGTGATCTCCATGATCAAGTCTTAGAGAATTTAGTTAACGATCGCCGGACAGTCAGATGACAGTCAAAGGAAAGTCATCATAAACTACATTATTCGATTCACGTAGAACGTCTAGTCCACAGAAGCATTTGGGAGAATTCCATGCCTTAATGCTCGTCCGCACCGTCCAGTAATTAGGAGCATCATCGTAGAGGAACTACGTCCGACACCAGGTCATCTTTGGTGCAACACCAGAACCATCAGGTATGTGTTACACCTACTCAGGGCTCAAAGGCTCAATACTCGATCATAGCAATACTCGTCTGGCAAATTTTCCAATTATCTGTTATTAACGCATCACGAATACTTGCAGTTAAAACTTACTTATGAGAAATATAATTTTTATCAATTTAATGAAGTTAATGTTTTCTTATTTGTTTTTATCCCCATTTGGTAAACCTCTCGCATATGAATATTAGATCGGTCCCACTCATTCTAGATGGTGAGTGGAAGGCACTCAGTTGCACTCTAAATTGCATCCCCAAACTAGGCACAGAGTGGCTGGGTTGTCAATATATATATATATATATATATATATATATATATATATATATATATATATATATATATATATATATATATATATATACACAGATGGTGATCAGAAAAATGGAAACACCTGAACGAAACTGCAACTTACCAGATTAATATGGTGTCGGGCCACCTTTCGCCTTCAGAGCAGCCTTGATCCGACGTGCGATGGAGGTATAGAGGTCGTGAATGGTAGCAAGTGGAATTTTACACCATTCCTCATGCAGGGCAGCGGCCAGTTCTGTGAGAGAGGATGGAGGTGGAAATCGTCGCCGGAGTCGTGTTTCCAAGACGGACCACAGATGTTCAATTATGTTGAGATCTGGGGATTGGGCGGGCCAGGGGAGGTGTTGAACTTCATCCTGATGTTCCTCAGACCACGCTGCAACAACGCCAGCTGTGTGAATAGGTGCATTATCATCCTGCAATATGGCGTCATTGTTCGGGAACAACATCCGGACCATAGGATGCAAGTGGTCTCCTAAAATTGCGACATAATCGTTGGCAGTGATTCGTCTGCTAAGTGTGACCACAGGACCCAATGAAAACCATGATATGGCGGCCCACAGCATCACCGAGCCGCCGCTTGTTTCACAGTTGGGCGGAGACACTGCAGATCATAAGCTTCTTTGGGTGTTCTCCACAAATAAACACGGCCCGTGGTTGGGAATAGGGTGAAGGATGACTCATCCGATTATATCACACGTTTCCAGTCCTCAACGGTCCAAGTTGCATGGTCGCGGCACCACTTGCGGCGTGCGAAAGCGTTATGGTCCCTGATGAGCGGTTTGGCCCGTGCAACACGATCCCGTAAGTTCATGTCATGTAATTCGCGGCGGACTGTGATTGTCGAAACAGGGTGGGGGAGGTGCTGATTGAGTTCCTCCGTCACTTGCTCCGCAGTGGCACGACGGTTTTGCGTGACAATGCGCTTTAATACCCGGCGTGATCTGTCACTCATGATTTTCTTCCGCCCACTGTTCCGCTTCCCCGATGTGGTTCTCCCGTGTGTTGTGTAGGCCGTCATCACCTTCGACACTGTCCCACGCGACACACCTAACACAGTAGCCACTGCCGTCACACTCACTCCACATAACCGCGCACCAACAATTTGCCCACTTTGAAAATCTGAGAGGTCTCCCATTTTGCACTACCTCCGTCTGCTGCAGCCACTGGACACTGCTGTTCCACTGCGCCTGACGTAGTATGAGACCGACCTAACACACCACCACCAGCTGTCTGGCGCTGCGGGCGCCACGACAACACTGCCAACCCATACATCTGACGTGTTGCCAACTACAGGTATTTCTATTTTTCTGATCACCATCTGTGTATATCCGCTCCAAATGTTCGGAAAATGGTACGACCATTAGGAACCAACTCGAAATGAATTAACCCCTCGTAATTCCACACACACACACTCACACAGAGCATGGCTTAAGTGTTCGAAACGGCTCTGTTTGACGACCGATTCCGGAACTTGACCAATACTTAACTATTGCTTTTATGTATTCGGATTTCAGAAAAGTACCTACTTTTCGTCGCATGTAACAATCCGTTTCGGTAAACGCACATCGCACAGATTTTGCAACAGTTGTTGGCACCTCTGGGTCTGAGTAAGGTCAACTCATATGCACAGTGTGGCAGCTCCTGGTTGTTTTCCCAAGTTCGTGAAAGTGATGCACTACAGTGGACTGGGACATGCCGAGTTAGTTTGACAACTGTCGTGTGCTGGTGGATGGATTTTCCATAATGGCGTGTCGTATGACTCAGAATCTGTACCCTGGGGCGGCTGGATCTTGATTTGATCTTCGACGTTTTTAGAACTGTAGGAAATTTCTGGAATCAACGAGTTGCTGTGCTGTAGTTTACTGCACCTTCCCCTTTCGCATGACAAATGTTTTGGGTTGCTGTCACAGCATTATATCCAAGTTCGAACTCACTACTCACGTATCAGACGTTGTTCAGCATTCATCGTCGCTACTAAAAACTGACTCAAGATACTGACCGAGTGGCAACCTTCATGTTAAATAGCCCACTTGTCACATTATCTTTCGGATTTTATACTTACGGTAGATCATGGCTTGTACATGCGCCCATTGTTTGGGTTGTGGAAATATTGCAAAACTTATGACTTTTCCTTGTAATAATAAATTAGCTCTTAGCTTTTAGTTCAATAAAAGCTATATGCATATCAAAGGTAGATGCTATTTATGAAAATTACAACACTACGAAAGATAGATGAGTGGAATGAAAGTTGTGCCACATATTCGATAGATGGATATATAGAAATTATTACAGTTTCAGAACTGTGTAATACCTCTACTCTTGATAAATCAGTATCCCTGTGCTACAATTAGAGCTTCTCTACGTTGGGATCGAAATAAACAGGCATTGGATGTGTCCCTGAGGAATCTCCTGCCACGCTGCTCGTATGTAAGTGCACAAGAAGCCGACACTCTAATTAGTTGGATTGGGGTTTAACGTCCCTTTCAGCATCGCAGCTAAATAAGACATGGATCCACAGCGTAACCGAACCATGTGAGCTCTCACAAGGAATCATACTCCGGTATCCTGCACTAAAGATGTGTACGCTAAGCATAGAGCCATGAGGGGGCTTGTCGACACTCTGTTGAAGGATTGTGATGTAGGTGTCAACTAATTGTATCAGGTAACCGTGCTGGCCAAATTCCTCGAAGAAGTTTTGCATTCTCTGGGATGCATGTGGCTTGGCACTGTCCTATCTAGATTCTAGACGCGGTGTAAACTCAACTGGGGCCTGCGGCACGTAAAGTTCGAGAGCAGCTTGCGAAATCAATTTAGCGTACAATGCTATTTTCCGGATTAAAAAAAAAAAAAAAAAAAAAAAAAAAAAAAAAAAAAAAAAAATTCGTTACCACCCATCACCGCAGGGAGATTAGAAGTCAGATTTTTACAAACATATTTTTATGTGCATTTTCTATCTTTTGTACTTTTAATTGTTTCCGTTTGTTTAACTTTTACTATCTTTTTTTTCGTAAGTGGAAGCTTTGCTTTGTATATAATTACATACACACTAATTGTTTGCTGAGCAAAACCATATATTTTCATTAAAAATTAAATATGTGTTACAGTTTCACCAACTAACTCTTTGGTTTCATCAGACACTATGAGATAGATTTTCAAATAAGTATACTTGAAGGGGATTTGCTGCTGCCAGGAACCAATCAAAGAAAGATGTTTCAGCTGTTGTATATATATATATATATATATATATATATATATATATATATATATATACAGTATAAGATTGTACCGTTATCCTGTATCTCATAGTGTCTGATGAAGCCAAAGAGTTAGTTGGTGAAACTGTCACACGTATTTAATTTTTAATGAAAATATATGGTTTTGCTCAGCAAACAATTAGTGAGTATGTAATTTTACTTTTTATATTTACGAGGTTTATGCGCAGTATGATCTGCGTAAATGACTATTCAATACACATTGTGACATGAAATATTTCCAACTACCGTATTACTATCTCGTTACCTTGTTTTATGTTAACATTCAGAATAAAGCCTTTCAATCTTTGGTAGCTGCGAAAGTATCGATTATATCTTTATAATCCTAGTGCTGTCTCATGCTCGATGGAAAGAACAACCAGATTTGTAAGTCTCTTCTGGCTCACAGTGGAACGCAAGTACTATTTTATCAGCTTCATTCTATTAAAGGATCGCTAAAGGTGCGACAAATATGGGCAATGTTTTAACAAAAGAGACACTGACCAAAGCTTAAAACCCACTTTATTTTAAATTATAATTTGTAACTGTTTCGGATATCTAGCATATCCTTCTTCAGACGCTATCGAAAATAAATGAAAATACAGACATATATACAGATGGTGATCAGAAAAATGGAAACACCTGTAGTTGGCAACATGTCAGATGTATGGGTTGACAGTGGTGTCGTGGCGCCCGCAGCGCCGGACCGCTGGTGGTGGTGTATTAGGTCGGTCTCCATACTACGTCAGGCGCAGTGGAACAGCAGTGTCCAGTGGCTGCAGCAGACGGAGGTAGTGTAAAATGGGAGACCTCTCTGATTTTCAAAGAGGGCAAATTGTTGGTGCGCGGTTATGTGGAGTGAGTGTGACGGTAGTGGTGTGTTAGGTGTGTCGCGTGGAACAGTGTCGAAGGTGATGACGGCCTACACAACACACGGGAAAACCACATCGGGGAAGCGGAACAGTGGGCGGAAGAAAATCATGAGTGACAGGTCACGCCGGGTATTAAAGCGCATTGTCACGCAGAACCGTCGTGCCACTGCGGAGCAAGTGACGGAGGAACTCAATCAGCACCTCCCCCACCCTGTTTCGACAATCACAGTCCGCCGCGAATTACATGACATGAACTTACGGGGTCGTGTTGCACGGGCCAAACCGCTCATCAGGGACCATAACGCTTTCGCACGCCGCAAATGGTGCTGCGACCATGCAACTTGGACCGTTGAGGACCGGTGAGGATGAGTCATCCTTCACCTATTCCCAACCACGGGCCGTGTTTATGTGTGGAAAACGCCCAAAGAAGCTTATGATCTGCAGTGTCTCCGCCCAACTGTGAAACATGGTGGCGGCTCGGTGATGCTGTGGGCCGCCTTATCATGGTTTGCATTGGGTCCTGTGGTTACATTTAGCGGACGAATCACTGCCAACGATTATGTCGCAATTTTAGGAGACCACTTGCATCCTATGGTCCGGATGTTGTTTCCGGACAATGACGCCATCTTCCAGGATGATAATGCACCCATTCACACAGCTGGCGTTGTTGCAGCGTGGTTTGAGGAACATCGGGATGAAGTTCAATACCTCCCCTGGCCCACCCAATCCCCAGATCTCAACATAATTGAACATCTGTGGTCCGTCTTGGAAACACGACTCCGGTGACGATTTCCACCTCCATCCTCTCTCACAGAACTGGCCGATGCCCTGCACGAGGAATGGTGTAAAATTCCACTTGCTACCATTCACGACCTCTATGCCTTCATCCCACGTCGAATCAAGGCTGTTCTGAAGGCGAAAGGTGGCCCGACACCATATTAACCTGGTAAGTTGCAATTTCGTTCAGGTGTTTCCATTTTTCTGATCACCATCTGTATATAGTCATTGTTGTACATTTTTATTTTTATTTATTATTTTTTTAAATTTATTTATTTATTTATTTTTATTTACTGAGGCCTTCAGCCAATCCCATACGTCTTCGTGAGTACATAATACAATCCCATAAATGTACAACAATGACTATATATATATGTCTGTTAAAAGAATTTAAACTTTTTCATAACAATGATTATATATATGACGGTTAAAGAGTTTAAACTTTGTCATTACAATATTTATATATATATCTGTATTTTCATTTATTTTCGATAGTGTCTGAAGAAGGATATGCTACATATCCGAAACAGTTACAAATTATAATTTAAAATAAAGTGGGCTTTAAGCTTTGGTCAGTGTCTCTTTTGTTAAAACAATCAATCCAAAGCCATGAATAGTCTTACTATGGGCAATGTACTCAAAATTTGAAGTGTAGTTGCCAAACTTTTATAGGTTTCAAGTTTCATGGAAGATAAGTATTTCAGAATACCTTGTTGGAAAAAGTCCATAGTTCCTTAGCTCTCTGTGAGTATTAGTGGATGATTAATGTCTATAATTTTGGTATAATTCCATATCTTTGAGACCATTGGGATACAATAATGCCAAATCAGAATATATGCTTTTAGTTTTTATTCACTTTCATCTTATTCCTGTTGGAAAGTCAGCAGCAGAACAGAGAAATTCAAATCTATAATTTAGGTCTCTCATCTAGAAAAACCGGTCACACTTTTGTTGTCACATTTAATCTTGAACATCATTGATAGAGCGCTTCATTTCGGTTTGTGCAGGCAGAGATTCATCACTTACTTCTTCTAAAAACATGTATCTTCTACAGGCTGCTCCCATAGTTACATTTGATTCTCTGCACTTTTCTTCCGCTGCATGATCGGTAAGAGACTTAATTTGATTAGGCAATGAGTTAAAAAGCTGTACATCTTTGTATGCAATTGTGCTACTGGTTGATTCTTCAAGTATCACTTGTACTCACTGTGCTCTCCAACTGAATAAGAACACGATGGGATTGTATTGGAAGTCATATCTTTAAATTACAGACAGTTTTGGATTCGATCAATTGAATTGAATTGAATTTTATTGCGTTCAATGACCATTTACATTGGCTGATTGTCATATGGTATAGAACATGCCAATGATGTGATTATACAAATATATATTACATTAAACTAAAAACAACTACTTTTACAATATATTGAAAATGGATGAAATATATACTTTTGGATTGTGTATGCGTAACTTCCTTTACGCTGATAAGGACCACCATTCACAGCTTCTGGAATTGGAACTAGGGCTTCTGAAAATTTGGCTTTTTTATATATATTTGGAATACATTAAGGATATTTTGTACACAAAAATGGAACATAAGTCTACTTCCTTAAAAGTATTCTTTCTATAAAATAAATAAATAAGGTATCCTATTTCAAACGTTTGCAACTACTAATCAAAATTGTGTATTATAATTATTTTTCTTCATTTAATACAGTACTACAAGAATACTGTAACTAGTTACTGATGAGATTGTAAATTTCACATACGAATTGCTTTGCATAATACTAATAAGTAGGGCCCGGATCTTGTTGACAAGTCAACTTTTTTCTGTTACGCATAAGACAAGGCAACTTCAAATAAAAACGTTAACCGTCAACTCAAGGTTCTAAAAGTGTATTATTGTTTTAGGGTCAATTTTTGGTCACTTTTTGCCTTTTTGAAGTTTCAGGTCATTTTTTAATATCTTAAGGTAATTTTCAGGTAACTTATGATCTTTTTAATCTTTCTTCTTATACATAAGAAACTCTTAAAATGAACACTGTTTACGGATTTGAAAATACAAAGTTATATCTTTTCCTGCTTCCTGACTATTGGGGTGGAAAACTGCATTTCTAAAAAGCTAATGAACACTAAGCTGTAGCTGGTTGATTAGGGGTAAGGATTGGTACGTGTCCAAATAGATGGCTTTCGATTATTGACCACAAAGGATGTGATCACGAGAATAACTAAAAGTGGATTAGAAGACTGAGATTTTATTTATTTTTTATTTTATTTTATTTTATTTTTTTTATCTATTATTCTCATGTATTCAGTCTACACTTGCGAACTTCTATTTTTTAAGTGTGCTCTTAGTTTCAATCCGGGAGTGAATTGACGCTTTCAATACGTAAAATGCCGTACAATGGACTGATCAATAGACTGCAGCTAACTGAAACAAAACTTTTGAGAAGTAAGAAATGATAATTAAAATCCAATAGATATTCAAAAAATGACAATGTTTAACGAAATAAACGTTTTTAAAAAAACGTAAATTTTAAGGTCAATTTTTGTGAATTTTAGGGTCATTTTACAGAAATTTTAGTGTCATTTTATAGGTCACTTTTTAGAAAATTTTAGGTCAACAAGATCTGGGCCCTGCTAATAAGTGTCATTATTCCTTTTTAATCACGAGAAAGTAATAGTTGTATTCCTATTTGAGATGGTGCACAGGGAACATAAACTATATAAAGTAACTTACGACTTAAATTAGTACAGTAGAAATTATATTCTTTTGTCTATAATTTGAAAAAACCGCTCGGCGAGCTCCTCAGAATATCCAGATGAGGTTTACGAAAACAATTCCTTCTTACATCTTCATGGAGGAAGGCTTCCTTCTCACTAACTTCAGTAAAATTTAATCATTAAAACAAGTTTTTCATTTTTCTATCATGAGAAGTATCCTAATATGTACTCTATTTTCCTTTCTGCATAAAGTTTAAACCACCTATTCCCCTTTGAATTCCTCTTATCCCCCATTCAGGATCCCCATCAAAAAATTTTAAATAGTCTAAAGTCTCTTTGATACTATTACTTAGAAGTATGCAAATCCTACAATGTGAGTTTAAATACCGAATAAACATAGAAACAAATATTCATTTTTATATATATAACTAGTTTTTGTGTATTTCTTTTAGACTTTCAAACTATGCTATGCATAAGTAACGGAAGTTCTATAAATCAGGAATATTTGTCCGTCCGTCTGCAATCTGTCGACAGGTACCAGAGCAAAAACGGTAAGAGATATCGAGAAGCGGTATTTTGCAATCGGCATCATCAGCATCAACATCTCATCAGCATCTCAAGAGTAGGTTCCATTTCCTCCGTTAACCTCTTATTAACACCGGAAGTGTCTGAAATTTGACATTTCCGGTTTCAACTTTCCCGCTGTATAACAAGAAAGATAATAGATAAAGACAAACTGTGTTTATACAATCGATTCAGTGCCTCAAGGAAACATACCGTCATTATCCGCAACACCCTCTAAAACGGGAAATGATTAAAATTTACTACTTCCAGTTTCAATACTGATTTTCATAGAATGAAAACGGTAAGGGCTATCGAAAAACGGCTTCCGACACCGATTCGATATGCGTCCCAAGAATATGTTTTTTCTAGGTTTATATATCTGTAGAAACCCGAAGTGAAACCGGATTTTGTTGAAGCCGGACTTTTCGGTTAAAACACTGATTGTATAATAGATGAAAGGGAAGTAATTACTGACAAGCAGTTTTTTTTATATGGATTCAGTACCAAGAATATGTTTCACCTCTGATTTTATTCCTCTATTGCAAGCGGAAGTGATAGGACATCAAGTACCATTTTCGGTTATAATGTTAATCAACATAGAGCGAAAACAGTTAGAGATAGTGAGTAATGGCTTTTTTTATATAGATTCAGCGACCAATGAACAGGTTCCATCTTTTGATCTAATTTCTCTATTGTAACCATTAGTTATGAACGTACTACTTCCAGTTCATGTATTGAATTCGTATAATTTGGAAGTTTATTGTAATTTCCCACCCTAAATTTCTAGTCTAAACGATACATCAAGAAAACCAGGTACACTGACTGAACGATTGGAAAACATTAAAATATGATGCAGAACAATTCCCGTGAACACTATAAGCAATCTTGTTCGTACAGTAGTTTGCTGAAATCAGAACTTTCTGAATGCTAATGATGACTGTTTAAGCGTCTAATGTGATTACAGAAACCAAATATACTTTACGGCTTCTCTCCTACATAAATCTAGCAACAAATATATCTTTCATGTTTAAATGTGTATACATTTTTTGGGCCCCTCTGTACTTTGCAAAGAACATTTTTATATAGAAATACTAAACATGACTAATTTAAGTCTAGAGAACTTACCATTTCGGTGATTTGCACCAATAACAGATTTACTGCTGCATGGCTGCAATAGAACAATGTACGTATTATGAGCAGAATAAGCACTATTTTGTATATAAACAGTATGTCGGAAAAGTAACGGAACTTTTTCTTTACAGATACCCACCTACTCCATCTATTGAAGCAACACATCATCGGAAAGCTGGATGTCTGCTCAACAAAATCACATGAGACCACAATCATGAGAACCGATAAACGGAGTGTCAAGTTATAGCAAGAAAAGTGAATGTGTCTGGTGTCACCTCCTCACAAAAACAAAGCAAAGAGCCAATATTAAATTTTGTTTCAAGCTACGTAAAACATTTACACAAACACTGGAAATAATGAATCAAGTGTATGATAAGAGTGCTTATCTCGTACACATGTGTTTGAGTAGTATACGCGATTCTGAGACAGTCGTGAGTCCTTGGAAGACGACACAAAGCCAGGCAGACTGAAAAACAAAAATCGCAATGAGTTGGTGGAACAAGCGTGATGATAGCCCACGATGCGAACTCGGCTGTGAGATGGATGGCGAAGGAATTAAATACGACGAAAGACATGATTCACGAAATTTTGACAAAGGATTTAAAGAAACGGGAAGTCTGTGCTCGATTTGTTCCGCACACTTTAACTGACGACCAAAATCTTAACATTGCAAGGATCTGATTAAAACAGCCACGCGCAACAGAACATTCCTAGAATGGATTATAACTGGTGATGAAACTTGGTGCTTCAAGTACGAACCGCAAACAAAACGCCGAAATGCTAGGTGGAAGTCTTCAGGTTTTTCGAAAGCGAAAACATTGTTTCCAAAAATCTCGTGAGAAGACAATGTAGATTTGATTTTACGATTCTAAAGATATTCGTCCGTTTTAAACTCGTTTCACAAGGTCAAATTGTTAATGGCGAATATTATCAGGGTGTTATGGAGCGTTTGTGGAAACGACTCATTCGCGTAAGGCCCGAGTATCAAGTGCCAAGCAGTTGGTATTTATTGAACGACAATGCGCCATGTCACAGAACCGTCGCAATTCATGGCTTTTTGGCTTTTTTTTTTTTAAAAGTGTGCTTCCACATCCTTTGTATTCGCCTGATTTATCGCTGTGTGATTATTTTCTATTCCCAAAATTAAAATTGGGCATGAAAGGAGCATTTTTATAACAATGTTACACACGTCCAGTCTGCCGTGACGAGGGTCATTGAGGCAATTCCGAAACAGGACATTAAAAACTCTATGCTAACATTGGTTGAACGTGTCCAACGGTGTATTGATGCGGAACATATGTATTTTGAATAAAAAGAACTACAGTTGGTAAAATACCTAATTCGTTTTGTTTAATTTAAAAAGTTCCGTTATTTTTCCGACATATTGTGTATGTATCTCTTATTGTAATAATAATAATAATAATAATAATAATAATAATAATAATAATAATAATAATATCAGCACATATACAAGGGTCGTTCTAGGTTGACTGGGACTTTTATTTCTTCAGAGAAAACAGACAGCATAAGAATCACCAAACTATGTCAGCTTTTCAAAGCAAAGTATTCTCCGTGCGCGTCGAGGCACGGCTGCCATCGTTGTGGCAGCTCCCTGATTCCTTTGGCGTAGAAAGAACTTGGTGGTTGTCGTAGTCACTGGAGGACATCGTTCTGCAGTGCTTCATCTGTCGTGAATTTCTTCCCTCCCAGATGTTCTATAAAGGGTGCAAACAAATGATTATCATTGGGGGCTAAATCTGGACTGGAGGGGAGATGGGGAAGAACTTCCCAGCGCATTTCGGCCAGAGTTGTTGTTGTGACATTGGCCGTGTGAGGGCGGGCATTGTCATGGAGAAGAATGACATTTCCAGACAACATCCCAGGTCTTTTCTTGTGAATAGACTTCCATACAGCACCATTCAACAATGTGGAGTAATACTGGGCATTAATTGTACTCAACACGTGCGACATTTCCTGGTGTGACTGCAGTCGGGCGAATGTGTCCATGCGCTTCATTTGTCACCACCTCCCGTTCTTCGCGAAATTGTTCACTATCCTCTTGTCCGTGACATCGTTTGTTCACCATACTGTGCTCGGAATCTTCTGAAAATCTCAGCTGGTTTAACTTTCTTCTTCACAAGAAATTTGATTACACTCCGCTGTTCCACAGACACATTGCTTGACGCCATGTTCGCTGCAACTGTTGCGTATGCGCCAAATACGTTATGCCGGGCACTAGTTACTCGAGAACGAATACATTACGTCACCCGCAAGTTTCATCATGATCCGAATATTCATCGATTATTTACGTACGAAAATCCCGGTCAACCTTGAACTACTCTTGTATATATATATATATATATATATATATATATATATATATATATATATATATATATATATATGTGTGTGTGTGTGTGTGTGTGTGTGTGTGTGTGTGTGTATGTAGCATTATTTTATTATGCAGAATTCGTACGCCAATGGTGGAATGATAAGTTACGAAGATAATCGTTTTGAGAGAAGGAAACCTGTGGAACGAATACCAAAATAACATCTGATCTCGACTCCAGAGATTTTCGAATATAGATATTTCCGAAATCTCAGGTAAAGGGAGAGAATTTAAAGAAATAACGTTGATAGTTTCAGGAAATACGCTGAAATGAAGCAGAGTGATTTGTCTTAAAATAAGGTGTTTTTCATCTACTCTCCCATTTCATCTACATCTTATAGCCACTACATATTTATATAGTGGGGGCATTCGGACGAAAAAGTGTAAAATCCTTTTCCAGGCCAGCCATTCTGAAATGAGGTTTTCCTCATTCACACCAGGCAAATGCCGGAGCAGTACCTAATATATAAGTCCCAGGCCGCTTCCTTCCTTCGCTTTTCCCGGATAGTGTGCTCGCCAAGGGACATTATCCTTCAAACGTAAGGGGCTAACATGGCCATGGATGCCGAAAATCCAGAAATCTAAATCCCTTAAGTGCTACATATTTATAGTATATTTCTAAGTGAGAAGTAGAAATCCAGCCGTATTACTGTTTAACAGAGGGATTTTTTGGTTATATATATATATATATATATATATATATATATATATATATATATATATATATATATATATATATATAGATAGATAGATAGATAGATAGATAGATAGATAGATACAGATATATAGGGCGTTAACGAACTATACCGACAAACTGTAAGATGTGATTCCTCACATCAAAATAAGAGAAAAAGTTCATACGGACCATGGTGAAAATTGCATAGTTTTAGAGCTAGGGCTGTCCAAAATCGCGAAAAAGCCAAATTTCAATAGGCCCTATTTCGAATTCCAGAAACTGTGGATGGTGGTTCTTATCAGCGTAAAGAAAGCCACGCATATACAATTTCAAAGTGAATATTTCATCAATTGTCAATAGATGTAGAGGGTATTCCTTACAGGGTGTAATTCTCAGATATGTTTGAATAGAGTTTTCAAATATACCCTGATTTTGAAGAATGGTCCAAAGTAAGCAGGGGGTAAACCTTGACAACAATGGATATCGAATGATTCGGAAGAAACGCAGAAGTGTTAGAAACCGGCAGCTCCATATTTCACTGTGTTCGGAATAACGTGTGATGATATGTATTTTGTCACGGTATATTCCACGTTTTTTTCACTTATACGCGTGAAAGAAAACATCGCACCATGCGTTTTCCCGAGTACGAGAGACCGTGCTGCTGAAGATCCTTAACACTTCCGACATCGTGCCAAAGGATTCCATGTTCACTTCTATCAAGGCTTATCGTTTACCTAGTTTGGACCAATGATAAATTTAGAGCATATCTCATAATTCGATTGACGGCATGTCTAGGAATTTTACCCTGCAGGGAATAATCTGTACACCCACTGAACATTAATGAAATATGCATTTTGGATTGCGTATACGTCACCTCCTTTATGCTGATAAGGACCACCATCCACAGCCTTTCGAATTCGAAATAGGGCCTCTAGAAATTTGGCTTTTTTGCGATTTTAAACAGCCCTAGCTCTGAAACTATGCACTTTTCGCCATATGTCCATATGAACTTTTTCTCTTATTTTTATGTGAAGAATCATCTCTTAAAGTTTGTCGGTATAGTTCATTAACATCCTGTGTATATATATATATAAACGACCCACGATTATGCATCGAAGCTAAGGGAAACGATGGTGATCATGATAATGAAAGACATTATTGAATGAAGAAAGTGGGATGAAACAACTACCCCGAGAAAACCCACGCACACGAAGTTTGTCCACCGCAAAGCCCAGTTGACGCTAGCTGGTAGATGAGCGCTCTACTACTGAGCTACTTCTTTAACAGAGAAGACAAACTAATAACAAACAATATAAAATTAATATCTTTTTAACTTTTTATGAGTGTTTTCGAGAATATGGATCTATAACATAATGTGGGGTCGAACCAATACCTTTCCACTAGGAATCGAATCCAGATCTCACTCATACAGAGAAACGTTAACCATTTAGTCACGAGAGAATGTTAAATAAAACTTCAAAACATATTTCCCGTTGATTTTATCTCAAATAAGCTACAGAATTTGAATTTATTTATTTTTTGAAGTGTCAGTCTGTGCGCCACGTTAATTCCTAATAGTGAACAGCCACGCTAATATGTGTCACTATCTGTGCTGTCTGCCTGCTTGCTGCAGACAGATGGCACTACCGTGCAGGAAATTTGCAGATTTAAAACTGTTATGACGATTTAACTGCAACTTATAAACTGTATTGTTTAAATTTAATTAGTAACTTCCAAACTATGCTATGTAAAAATGTCGGAAGTCTTATAGAACGACTTTCTCCGTTCGCTTGTCCACAGGTATCAGAGCAAAAACGGTAAGAGATATCAAGAAGCGGTTTTCTGCAATCGATTGAGCGTCCCAATAATATGTTTCATCTCCTCCGTTAACCTTTTATTCACACCAAAAGTGGTTTAAATTAACCATTTCTGGTTTCAATGTTTATCGTCAGGAAACGAAAAAACGGTAACATACCGAAAAATGGTTTCTTGCAGATGATTCAGTATCTGATGACAACATAACATGACTAACCACAATACTTTATTAAAGCAGAAAGTGGTTCGAATTTACTATTACTTCCGGTTTCAATATTGATTTCCGAAAAGCAAAATCTGTAAGAGATATAGATAAATGCTCTTTTGTAATCGTTTCAGCTCTCTACCTATAGGATCCATCTCCTCCGTTAACTCTCTATCCAAACCGGAAGTGGCTTAAATTAACCATTTCCGATCAACACTTATCACCATAGAAGAAAACTGGTAATAAAAATGACAAGTTGTTTTCTGCAATCGATTCAGGGTCTCAAGAGAATATGTCGTCATAATCCACAATGCTTTAACAAACCGGAAGTGGTTGAAATTTACTACAATTTCCGATTTTAATACTGATTTCCATAGAGTGAAAACGGTAAAAGGTATCGAGAAGCGGTTTTATTTGCAATCTATTTAGCTTTCTACAAATAGGTTCTATTCCCTCCCCTTTACCCTCTATTCAAACCGGAAGTGGTTCAAATTAACGAATTCCAGTTTCAACCTTTATCGCAATAAAATAAAACACAGTAAGAGATAGCGCGTAAGGTTTTTGATATGGAACAGGTTTATCTTTGATCTTTTTAATCTATTGTAATCAGTAGTTATAGATGTACTACTTCAAGTTCGAGTATTGAATTCCTATAATTTGGAAGTCTATCATAGTTTCACTTTTATAGTAATATACTGTGACGAATTAACTGCAACTTAAACAGAACGGATAGTGATGATACTGAACATAAACGTACTTTGCTGTTCATTATTGGACAGGGGTCGTAATCATATTCAGAGATTTGAGCATTAACATTTGTGTATCTGCATCTACGCAAACTATATATAGTGTTCCAAAACAAAGCCGAAAACGTTTGGGAGCTGATTCCTGACAGCAAGTAAGACAAAAAGTGCAGATAAACCTGGGTGTAGAAATATGTTATTTCAGAGTTACAGGCTGCCCCGAAAATATGAAAAAATAAACTTTAAAAGTCCATGGGTCCAACACTATGGGACCTACCGTAGTTCGGACAAGACTTCACTTAGGAACTGGTATGTGCCCTATCCAAATATCCTTGTTTCAGAATCCTGCGTTACTTCCGCTACAATTTTTATAGAGGTATTGATGAGTACTTCAAATTATACGCCGGTAGCCAAACTCCCTCCATAAAAATTGCTGTGTGAATACCGCAGGATTTTGAAACATGTATATTTCGATAGGGTACATACCAGTACTTAAGTGAAGTTTTGTTCCAACTACGGTAAGTCTCACAGTATTGGAGTTATGGACCTTTAAATTTCATTTTTTCATGTTTTCGGCAGCCTATAACTCCAAAAGAAAGCATTTGTGCACCCAGGTTGGTCTATACGTTTTGTCATGTTTTAGTGTCAGAAATCATCTCCTAAACGTTGTCGGTGTCGTTTTGAAACACCCTGTACATAGAAAATGCTTTCGAGTCTTTTTCACGAACTGCTAAACTATGAATATACTCATAACATAACTTACTTGAAGAACAAGTTGATTATTTCCTTAACAAGAAACGCAATTACCGTTGGATGTGCGGTGGCTAAATCGTGGAGCACTCACTTGTCATGCATGGGACTCCTGGTTCGATTCCAATTATCGCAAAGTGCACTATGTGGTGGACAAATACTCTGTATATGGATTTTCTTGGAGTTCTCTCGTTTCCTTCTACTTTCTTTATTTTACCATTTCGTTCATGATCATTACTACCCTCTCCCTTTGCCTCGGAGCATAATCAGAGGCGCTAAACTAAAACAAACAAATAAAAACGTTGATTCAATTTTAATTATACTGTTGTAACCAAGGACTTAGTGGTATTTGGAAAATCTCATTTTGGATGCTACCTGCAATTTGCTGTTTCAAAATTCAATTGACAATTATGATGTTTACTGTGAAGAACTCAAATAATGCTTTAAAAAGAATGCTTTCCGCTGCCGCTTAAAATTTGTAACAATTAATAAATAAATTATTTAATAATTTACAATTACACAATGTTTTACTTATTTATTTTTTTAACTGACATTCTTATTTGCATTTTAACCTCTATAATTTCCAACAATGTGTAAAAGATAGACCTGTACGGCCTTAATAGATAACAGAATACCGTACTTACACATATATCTTTATGTTCAGTATGCATTTTATATGCTTTCCCAAAGTATGCTTCATATAAATTACATACACAACAGCTACCATGCGGAAGTCCATCGCCATCTGCAAGTATAATTAAATAATAAAGGAGTTAATTGAATAACTGAATAATCTGAATAATTTAGAATATATTATTTTGACAAATCTTATAACTTGCGACTTCCAATTATTTCCTCTCAAAAACGGTCTATATTTGAACAGATGTATTTACTTTATAACAATTAATTTCTCAGAATTTTATAACGTAATAAAGACCGTGTAATAACAATATGACCTGCCATTCATTAATAATACATATCTACTTGTGTAACATTCAACGACTACAACTCTACACTACAACACATAAAATCCATTTAATTTTGATTGTTGTTTGGATTGTTCTAATTTGTAAATATTATATTTGGTTTACACTTTTTACAAAAGTTTTATTGTGTATTTTTAATGTGTAGCTTGTGTCGGCCATTGGCCTTATTCACTGGTGACGTCCCCATTAACCTTCAACAAATCTGTCAATGTTTTAAACGATACAGAATCTTTATATGTGGCTTTTGGTTAATTAAATGTTACGCCTCCGTCCCGTTCTTCGCTCTAGACATGGTTTGCAACAGTTTAGCAAGCTGCGAAGACAAAATGGTGTTCCTTATAGAGAGTTCTTGTGATCCTTCACAATTATTTTTAACAGTTACTTTATACACAAACACTGCATCGTATTTTAGTTTAAAACGAAAGAAAGTCGTTAGAACTGTCCCAAAAGTTTCAGCAGTTTTCTAGAAAAAATAAATAGATTTCTTATGCAAAAACAATGTTTTGGTGGAAAATAAAAAGTATGTTATCAAATAACTAGTGAAATATAGTAATGTGCACACAATTTCATACAAACGAAAAATAAATTGTGCTACTTTACACTTTTCTGATGAAAACTAACAGTACTTTACTTTTTCTCTCTAACCCAAGCTCAGCTGGTCGCAGGAAAACACGCACTAATATACGATGAGGAGTCAAAAGTTTGAGGCGGAGAGAGAAAGCAGTAGCAGTCCCGAACTGCACGCACTCTGGACTACGTACTGAAAGTGAAGAAACTTGTGACTAGGTTCGTCGTGTGTCAGTACGAATGATAGCAGAGGAAGTGGAAATTGGTCGTGACACGGCCCACCTCACAGTGATCCAGGATTTGGGCAAACGGAAGCTTTGCTCCCACCTCGTGCCCCACACTTTGATGCCGGTGCAAATGCAACTTCCGCTTGGAGATCTCATCGACATGGCGGGATCGAGACCCAAATTTCCAGAAAACCATCGTCACGGGCGACAAGATCTTGTGTCTGAGATACGACCCCGAAGGCAAGCGTCGAAGTATGGTGTGGAGGGTCCAGAGTGACGAAAAGCAAGGAGATACGAAGCGAGAGATTCCACATCAAGACAATGCTCGTGGTGTTCTCCGACTGAGGGTTTCATCCATAAAGATCCTTCCTTAAGAGGCCTCATCCGGGCGAAATTAAAATACCGCTAATTTTACAGTAATTATGTGATATGTTCAAATAGATAAAATATAATTGAAATGTGGAACAAGAGCACCCTAGACAATATTATTCTGCGTGAGGTACCGTTATCACAAGTCACCTAGTGGCTTTCCGTTTTCAGCCGTTTAGAAACGCGAAAATAAATGCCGATTCTCAAAATGGCTCGAAATCGGAAGCAGATAAGTGAGTCGTAATAACGGTATCTCATGTAAAATAATATTGTCTAGGTTGCTCTTGTTCCACATTTCGATTATCTTTTATCTATTTGAAGATATCACATAATTACTGTAAAATTAGCGGTATTTTAATTTCGCCGGGATGAGGCCTCTTAAGGTACCATGTTAAATGATGACGTGGAAATACTAAAATGTCTGCTGCAATGGATCAAACGGGTACGCCACAGTACGCCAAGAAAGACGACTCTGTACCCTGCTCCACAACAATACCCGGTTACACACTGCCTTTCTGGTGCAGCAGTTCCTGACCAACAGGAGAGATGTGTCACTCAATCACCCACCCTACTCCCCAGACTTGTCTCCTTTGGACTTTTCCTTGTTCCCTAAATTGAAATCAGCCCTGAAGGGCCACAGGTTTTCGGACATCCAACGTAATGTTAGGACACAGCTGAAGGTCATCCTTAAAGACGAGTACGCCAGGAGTTCCCAGGACTTGTACAGCCGTTCTCAGAAGTGCATTACCATCAATGGGGATTACTTCGAAGGACAGTAACTGCCATTTCAGGTAAGACAGCAATCCATTCGAAATATAAACACATTCACCGAGTTTTCTGGACAGAGGTTTTATTTACGCAGAATGATTTACATTTTAGAATTTATGGAAAGGTAACTAGAGTAGAAATGGTGGTTGCCGCCACTTTTAAATATGGCAGTCAAACCTGCCTCCGGTTTGTTGGAGATCTACTAATTAAAGAATCTACAAAGTTTCAACTCTATATGATTGTCATTTGTGATTTATTAATTTGACCGAACGAAACCAAACTTGTTTTAATACATAAATGCAAAAACAAAACCAAGTTTTCATTCAATAATTTCACATAACTCTCTTGTATGTAAAAACAGCGAAATGGTACTGGTGTTTTTTTTTTTTTTTTTTTTTTGTAGCTAATTAAATGGCCTGTGTTTCTTATCTGACATATTATTAGGAATGTTGTGTATTTCATACATTATTTTCCCTTTTACATTTTAATATTCCATAAACAAAACAAATATTTCAATTTGTAGTTACTGTAATTCCCGACATCAGTAAGGGGTACGTAAAATATATTTTATCCTGTATATTCTCCACAATTTTATACATTTCAGCACAAAAATGAAGATACTATTTCTATCCAATGAGAACTTAGATACGTTCAAAGATAAAGCTACAACTTTGGGCTACGGCCATATTGATAATGTTATACCTCCGAAACCCGCCTCCGGATTTCTGGGGACTTTTCACGGAGAGATGAGGATCGACCAATGAACAATCACACCAAGTTTCAGCTTTATATAACTTAGTTCAAGATTTGTTCACAATTTGGGTTAATTTAACTGGACTATAATGGTGCTCAGCAAAGTATCGTTGTGCTAGACAATATCGTGACTGCGTTATCAAGCGATTTTCTCATTCCCACCCACTGTATTAATTTCACAATCCTATCATTCTCTACAATTACAGAAGGCTGAACATGTCCAACATTTAACCTGATACTCATGCGTACAATATCAGTCACACAGTTATTTGAAGGTTAACCAACACTAAAGGCTTGCAATACTTTTTCGTTGGTGTAAGTGTGTGGCATGGATATAATGCCTTCCAAAGTTAACTAGGTGAATGTTTTAGGATGGGAATATCATGACATTTTTCATACCAAATATTCTGTCTAAAATTCGAAAAAAATGCAAAGAAAAGGAATGTACCATAGGACAGACTACTATCAACAACATAATGAAACATTATAAAAACTATGAGGTTCCATTTACTAATTCATCCACCAAGAGCTGTGGAATGCGACAGTACAATGTAAATCATGTGTGTCTCAAAAGTTACGCCGAATGTGCTCCAGAAAGATATCCTTATACAACCTGTAATGGCCATACAGAAGATATTAATGTGACAGGGACATAACATAAGTGAGGCTCATCGTTGGAGGAGAAAGACAACTGCAGACGCCTCTACGAGCACCATCTACATTGTGATAATGGAAGTTCGTCACTAGTTGGATGAAGCTTGGATCTATCTGTCCGATTATGATCAAATTTGCGCCATAACTTACACTTCAGTCGATCAAATCCCGTCCAGAATTAATCCGTCATTGTGAGGGAACTTTCTCGAAAGCGTCTATGGTCATCGAGGGATACTGCTATAACGGAAGATTCATTATTCGCCAGGTGCCTATAAATTATAATCATCTCCGCATACTATCAGTAGCACCTACTGATAACTATTTATACAAAAGACTTGCTTCGTCCATATGGAAATGCCATAAATCAAATCTGTTTGAACCAAGACACAACCTCATCATATACATCTCATTCTACACACAGATTCTACTTGAGGACATACAAGTGAAATCACCAGATGCTAGTTTTACAGGTTTCTGTGGGTTTGGTATCTGGAGGAGATAACTTTTCTTGCATCGTCTCACATTTTTCGGGGCCTGTGGAAAGCCTGTAAAGGAACATAGTGGAAGACTCCCTTTCGTAGCGCTTCATAGAAACCTTTTACAATGGAAGATACCTATGTCAAGACACACGGCGGTCACATTAAGACCAACACATGGTGACGCCATGGCTTTTCCTAAGGTACTTTCGAGTTCGAGTTTGAACACATATACATGTACGCGACTCTATCTTCTGTATTCGTTTCAGCCTTCAAAACACAATGGGGCGTTAAACTAAAGATTTAATTTAATTTATTTCGCAGGTATTGTTTTGATCTTTGCATAGAAGAGGTGCTCTTGGCTGTTTGAAGCAAGATTCGAATCTACTCGATTTCCTCAAGGTTGGACAGACTGATGTTACAGTTAAGCCATGTACCCAAACTGAGTACGTAGAAAAAAAGACATGCACCGCCACTTTTGCAAAAGATTCAACAGTTGGAGATTAAATCTCACCTACCTGAAGAGGCTACACGTTTTGCTAACGGATAAGGATCTCCTTGAGCGGCAACCAGTTCATTGTAGGAATGTGGTCGATATACCTTCCCAGAGGACGATACCCAAAGAGCCCTTCCTTTCGGAGCATTGAACAAGTCTAAACTACTTGTACTTCGTGATTTAAGACACTGATCCTTCTTGGTGGCAAATGAATATTTAGAAAGTAATTTCGAATCAACATGGCGCACTACAAACGGAGGTCTCTTCTTGCCTTGTTTCTTTGGAACACTCTTCTTACACTGACATATTCCTCTCCAAAATGCAGCATTCTCTTTTCTAGCTTCCTGGATCTTCAGCCTCACGTCTGCCATATTTCGTTGGGCTTTGTACGGAGACTGTAAAGATACAAATAATTTAGAGCCATTTAATCGACTACTAAACTTAGGTAGCCGACAAAAATTACTTAGGTACACAAAACTTGCCTACCATGTGAGGCAACCTTGTCAAATAAAATACTGACATTCTACTCTGGCACACTACTTACACTCACTGAATTCATAATTTTACTTATAATTTAATATATATGAATTCTTTATAGAAGTGAAATAGAGTTGGATTGAAGTCTAGCGTCCCTTTCAACACGGAGGTTATTGAGAGCGGACCTACAGTTTCAAGTGGAATCCGAATGTGTTCACATTTCAAGGCCCACTCAAAGGCAAGCACGCAAAATAAAGTTGGAGTTGGAAGGGAGAGAAAAAAACATTGAACTATAAGCATATATATCCACACATGACTCCAACTTTATACACAGAAGCATGTTTTGATTCGTGTAGTAGCAACAATCTCTTTCGATCACATTACGGACTCAAGTGAGTGGCACGCTTTGTTGTCACTGGAGATTAATTTTTACCATGAAAAGGAGGAGGATAAGTTGTTAATATCGAAGTAATTTTTCCCGCATTATAGAATTACTACCCCATTCATTAAATAAAACGCAGCATACTCTGTGCTCTCTATAGAATCTCGTCAAATATTAATTATTATTGTTATTGTACAACTGAACATAAACATTAAATAAGTTCACTGACTAACTATTCGTTACATCAATATTTCTTTTCGAGCTATTTATGTTCACAACATTTCAAGATTTCATTCGAACACGTTGCTGGTAATCCTTAGGAATAAGAAATGTAACATTCATCGCTCAATAGTGATCTGCGTCAGTCCTAAACAGTTCAATAAAACCGTACCGACCTGTAAGTGTTCCCATGATATCAAGATGTGAGAACTGGGCCAGCTGCAGCTGTTAGAACAAAGATTAACTGACATCAGTTTTGTTAGTTACATGGCATTCTATGACTTCTGATACGTTTATACGTTTACTTTCTCTAACACGTCTAGCAACTTCTATTCTTGATAGTCCTTTCCACTGTAAGGTGATTATGCTGACACAAACAATCTTCGAGATTCGCCTTTCATTTATAGTATAACACATAGTGTAATAAACTTTATTTGTCGATAATTTCTTAAGGAACAAGATTATAAAGTGAGCTGCGAGTCAAAACAGGTTGCTAACTTCTTTCTTTATTTATTGATATCAAATGTTTGTTCTATCATCGACGAGCTGGGGTGTGAATTTCTGGTTCAGTCATTTCTCAGAATCCACAAATTCAGTTAGCACATGAACACTATTTCAGCCAACCACAGTAATTTCCGCGTATTGATTGCTTCTTTTTCCGCAGAGTTATGTTGTTATTTAAAATACGAGCGAAAGACTAGGGATCATGTGACACAATTGACTGCTACTTTTGTGTTATTTATGCCTTTTTTCGTATTATGCATTCCACAAGTGCATTTGTACAGTTAGTCTACATATGTGTGTGGAGATCGTAATTGTCTTAGTACTGAATCTTGTTCAAATCTTTAATTTATATTTGTGTTTCTCAGTTATTGTGAGTTGAGGAGAAACAAAAATAGCGCATCTGCATTATTTTTGTTTTCCGATAGTGCACGGTAGGCAAGGAACTTTTGCCATGATGACTTAGTGGATGCCCTAAATATTGAGTTTCACCATTGCAAAAGCTTGAATGAGAATTGGGTTGAAACTCTGATATTGGAAATTTGAACATATGGGTTCTTCTACAAATGGAAAATGGTAAATCAGTATCTGAAACTCGTATACATTTTCCGTGTAATTAGTTTAACACGGAACATATAATTGATTCTACTAGTATACTTGCAGTATACTGGTGGAATCAATTACACATTCCCTATTAATCACACTGACCGATGGTCTCATTGATGTAAGCCTGAATCAAAATAAGTACACATACAATTGTCAGAAGATAAGATTTATCCTGCATTTCAGTAAACAACAGTAAATAAGTTTTACAGACTAATACACCAAGAACTCCTTCAATATAATATCTTCCTCATTTATCACTTAAACAACTTTTTCATACTTCTAGACATAAGATATCGAAAAAAATGAAAAAATTAAATCTGTGAGTTTTACGTCCCACGGTTATGCCAGTTAGGCTAAAGGAGACGGTGATGATGAGAGATGTGTGAAATGGTGGAATGAAAAAAGTGGGAGGAAACGGGAGATCCCCGAGAAAACCCACGAACACAGTGTTTGTCCACCACAAAGTTCATTTGGCGGGGGCTGGGATTGAACCCGAGACCACAAGCACCAGAGGTGAACGCTGTACTACTGAGCCACCGCGGCCCCACATAAGATATCGAGAGTAGTAGAAAATGGATCGATCTGGAACAACCTAGGACAACATCAGACAACTCACAAGCCCCTGGGAAATTGAGCACCGTACACCGTGAGCCCACGGTCTTTTACGACCTCCATTTTAGGGGTGAATTTATTCCCTTTTATGAGCACTTTTTAGGGGGTGTATTCGTTCTCTTTTACGACCACTTTTTAAGGGGTGAACTCGTTCCCTTTTATGAGCATATTTTCCAACCCCTACGAACACATAGAAGAGCAGATAACACATAGCACTATTTTAACATAGCAGATAACATATAAGATTATGAACACATAACATAGCAAGGGTGTACTCGTTCCCTTTTATGAGCACTTTTTCAACCCTTATTTTAACATAGCAGATAACACATAGCACTATTTTAACATAGCAGATAACACATAGCACTATTTTAACATAGCAGATAACATATAAGATTACGAACACATAAGAGCAGAAGACTACATAACATAGCAGGGTGAACTCGTTCTCTTTTATGAACACTTTTTAGGGGTGAACTCGTTCCCTTTTATGAGCATATTTTTCAACCCCTATTTTAACATAGCAGATAATACATACGACTACGTAACATAGCAGGGTGATCTCGTTCCCTTTTACGACTTCCATTTTAAGGGTGAACTCGTTCTCTTTTATGAGCATATTTTTCAACCCCTATTTTAACATAACATAAATGACATAAGAATACGTAACATAGCAGATAACTCATTCCAACCCTTATTTTAACATAACGAGCAAAGATTACAATTGAACACCCACGGTCTACAGATAATTATTTTAGAGGGTATATTCATTCATTCTCTTTGATGACCATTTTTCCACCCCTAATTGAAATTACATAGCAGAGCAGATAATACATAAGATTCGTTCCCTTTTATGAGCACTTTTTAGGGGGTGTACTCGTCCCCTTTTATGATTACTTTTTCAACCCCTATTTGAACATTTTAACATAGCAGAAATTTATGAACACATTCTCCACCCCTATTTTAACGTAGCACTGATTTCGTTCCCAACCCTTAATTTAACATAGCAGAAATGACACAAGCATGTCCCCAAACTACTGACCATTGTGAACAAAAGTCAAACTCATAAACGAAACAACATATTGAGGTGGTGTTTCCACATTTAGCAAGAGGTCATCAACTACAACAAGTTCCAAAAATACTTACCATTGAGGTCAAAGGTCAAAACTCGAAAACAGAGCCACATTTAGTAATTGGTCATCAGGTACTACATGTCCCAAAATTAGTGGCCATCGAGGTCAAAGGTCAGCATACTTAAAACCTAATAACTCGAAAATGGATCCCCATATTGAGGTGCTGTTTCCACATTTAGTAATTGGTCACCAACTACTACATGTCCCAAAATTAGTGGCCATTGAGGTCAAAGGTCAACATACTTAAAACCTAATAACTCGAAAATGGATCCACATATTGAGGTGTTGTTTCCACATATAGTAATTGGTCATCAACTACTACAAGTTCCAAAATAATGATCATCAAAGTTAAAAGGTCAACATACTTAAAACCTAATAACTCGACAACTGAGACACATTTGAAGTGCTGTTTCCACATATAGTAATTGGTCATCAACTACTACAAGTTCCAAAATAATGACCATCGAGGTCAAAGGTCAAAATACTTAAAACCTAATAACTCGAAAACGGAGCCACATATTGAGATGGTGTTTCCACATTTTGTAATTGGTCATCAACTACTACAAGTTCCGAAACAATGACCATCGAGGTCAAAGGTCAAAGTACTTAAAACCTAATAACTCGAAAATGGATCCACATACTGAGGTGGTGTTTCCACATTTAGTAATTGGTCATCAACTAGTACATGTTAAATAATCATGATCATCGAGGTCAAAGGTCAAAGTACTTAAAACCTAATAACTCGAAAATGGATCCACATATTGAGGTGCTGTTTCCACATTTAGTAATTGGTCATCAACTACTACAAATTTCAAAAATAGTGGTCATCGAGGTCAAAGGTCAAAATACTTAAAACCAAATAACTCTTAAATGGATCGACATACTGAGATGCTGTTTCCACATTTAGCAAGAGGTCATCAACTAGTACAAGTTCCAAAATAATGACCATCAAGGTCAAAGGTTAAAATACCTAAAACCTAATAACTCGGAAACGGAGCCACATACTGAGGTCCTGTTTCCACATTTAACAAGAGGTCATCAGGTACTACATGTCTCAAAATTAGTGGCTATCAAGGTTAAAGGTCAATCTCGTAAACGAAGTCACATATTGAGATAACGTTTCCTCATTTAGTAAATTTGTGTGATCTATTCAATTTTGTACAAAGCAGAAAAAAAGTGAAGAAGGAATAAATTTGAGTGGCTCACTTCGAGAAAGAAATCAAAGGAGCACAATTTTAACTAGCGCAGAATTTCTGTACCTTTTTGGGCTATTCAAATGGATTAACAAGAAAGAAAGCAAAGATATGCCGTATTAACTAGCTATGTATTATTTAAGCAAAACGAAGGGCTAAATTTGAGAAAGCGAACATGAATCATTTTACTCAAATTCGGATGGAGTATTTATCTTTGTATGAAGCAGAAAAAATGAAGAAGATCCGTTTTAACTAGTTCAATATTTATGTACCTTTTTGCGCTATTCAAATAATAGAGAGAACAAATTTCAGTGGTCTATTTTATTTTTGTACCAATCAGAAGAAAAGCAAAGATATGCCATTTTAACTATTTAAACAAACGAAAGAATACATTTGAATGACCTATTCAATTTTGTACCAACGAGAAATGCTATTTTGTACTAATCAAATAAACAAAAGAAAACGAAGAAGGATCATTTTAACTAACTCAGACTTTTATACCATTTTATACTACTCCAATAAACGAAGGAATACCAGAAAAAAATAAGTGAAGAATGAATAAAATTTAGGTGGATTATTTTCTTTTGTACCAACTGAAAAAGAGAAGAAGAGCTACTTTAACTAGCTCATTATGTACTGTTTAAACAAACGAAAATTGACCATTATGTAACTTTTGAACTACTGAAATGTTCTATTTTTGTATCAATCAGAAAAACCCGAAGAAGGATCATTTTAACAAGTTCATAATTTCGATGTTCTACTTTTATACCAACGAAAAAAATGAACTAGCTGAATATACAAAATAATAAATTTAAGTGACCTATTCAATTTTGTACCAATGAGAAATGGCATTTTAACTGGCTCAGAATTTTACTACTCAAATAAACAATGGAGTATTTAGTTTTGTACCACCGAGAAAAAAAAGAAATTGTACCATTTTGGAGTATTCAAATAAACAAAGGAATTATAATTTGTGTCAACTCTATAATCAATTAAACGAAGTAATGCATTTGAGTGAGCTATTTAATTTAGAAAACCGAAGTTGAGTATTTTATACCATTTTGTATTATTTCAACAAACAAAGGAATAAGCAAAAAAAGGATCATTTTATATCATTTTAAACTAGTCTAATAAACGAAGGCATAAATATGAGTGATCTATTTAATTTTGTAGCTGAGTATTTTCATGAAAGAACAAAATTGTACTAATCAGAAAAAGCGAAGACCCATTTTAACTAACTGAGAATTTCCATACCCTTTTGTAGTATTTAAACAAACGATGAGATAAATTTCAGTGGCCTGTTTTTTGTACTAACCAGAAAAATCGAAGAAGGTCCAATTTAGCTAACTCAGAATTTATGTACTTTTGTATAGCCCAATGAACGAAAGAGCAAATTTGAGTGTTCTACTTTTTATACCAAACAAAGAAGAACCATTTTGTACTACTCAAATAAACGAAAGAAAAAAAACGAAAAAAGACCAATTTAAATAGCTCAGAATTTATATACGTTTTGTTTAGGTGTCCTACTTTTTGTACCAGCGTGAAATGCCATTTTAACCAGCTCAGTAGTATTCAAATAAACAAAAAACCGAAGAAGGATCATTTTAACTAGCTCAGAATTTCTGTACTTTTGTGCCATTCAAAACAAATGAAAAAAACTAAATTTGGATGGAGTATTATTTTTTGTGCCAAGCAGAAAAAGGAAAGAATTTGTACTGACCAGAAAAGGCGAAGAAGGATCATTTTATACCTTTATGTGCTATTTAAATAAACGAAGGAATAAATTTGAGTGGTCTATTCAATTTTATATCAATCAGAAGAAAAGCAAAGAAGGGCCATTTTAACTAGCTGAGTATTTTTGTGCTACACAAATCAACAAATGAATAAATTTGAGTGACCTATTCAATTTGGTATCAACAAGAAATACCATTCTAAATAACTCAGCATCTTATACCTTTTTGTGCTATTTAAATAAACGAAGAAAGCGAAGGAGGTCCAATTTAGCTAACTCAGAATTTTATACCATTTTGTACTAATCAAATAAACGAAGGAATAAATTTTTGTGACCTATTCAGTTTTGAAAACAAGCAGGAAAAGAAAAGAATTAACATTTTGTACTAATCAAATAAACCAAGGAATAAATTTAGATGGCCTATTTAGTTTTGTACCAACCACGAAAAAAAAGCGAAGAAGTTCCATTATAACTAGCTCAATATTTCTGTACCATATTAACTAACTCAAAGAAACGAAAGAATAAATTTTGAGTGGCTTAAGCAAAGAAGGTCAATTTGTACCTTTTGTGCTATTAAAACTGAGTGACCTATTCAATTTTATACCAAGTAGAAAAAAATTTGTCTGCAGTTAAAAAAACGGAGAAGGTCTATTTTATGTACATTTTGTACTACTGAAATTCTACTTTCTGTACCAACCAGAGAAAAACAAAGAAATACCATATTCTGCTACCCAAACAAACGACGGAATAAGCTCAGAATTTCTATACCTTTTTGTGTTATTCAAATAAACGAAGAAATAAATTTGTGTGACCTATTCAGTTTTATAGCAAGCCCCTTTTAGTTTTATACCAACCATGAAGATCCATTATAACAAGCTCGGTATTTTTATACCATTTTGTATTACTCTATTTCATTTTTGTAACAATCAGAAGAAAACAGCTCAGAATTTTATACCTTTGTGGTGTTACATTTTGTATATTTTTGTGTCATCCAGAGAACAATTTAAATTGACTCTACCGTCATTAAGTAAGGCTCATAACGTGAGATTTAACAAACCAGAATTGCGTCATAATTCAACTATAACTTAATTGTGTAGAAGACTCCATAGCAATTAGCGTTCTAAAGAAAAAAGAAGAAACAACATGCATGGCCATTTGTGATCACAGCAGAAGAAGAGAGCATATCAAAGTAAGAAAAGTTTTCAAAGTTCCATGTTGCTGCAGATATTTAAGCAACGTTACGAATGCGTTACCTAACATTTGTACTGCTAGTATAGTGAGGGTCCTAAGGTATTGCCTATTGCTCGACGATTCAATTATTTTTTAAATTTTCTTTCCTCGTCTAAGTCCAAAAAGACAAATATATATTTTTGCATTTATGTATTTTATTATAATGGAATATTAGTTTATGGAGTATATTTGGAAAATAATAGGACATACATCATGATGTTATATTGCCTTGAAATATATTATTAAACACGGAGAATGCATAGAATGCTTTTATTGTATGTATATAAAATTATTTATTTGATTTGTTTTTGCTGAAGAGCAGAAAAATGACTAGCATGAAGATTGTTTATGTTTCACTTAGAGAAAAAGAAATTCAGCATGAAAACGAAAAACCTATACTGTTAATTCACCCGCCTGACCCCGATTTGCCAGATGAATTACGTGATAATGTGAGAATCATATATCCAACACAAGAAGTAGAAGAAGTGTATTATTTTAGACGCTATAATAGATATAATGATGAAATACTCCCTGAAAGTGATGATGACAGTATTTCAAATATTACCTGTTTTGGAGTGGAAGCTAATGAGTGCGAGTGTACTAGTGAAAGTATTAGTGATACATGTGTTATACAATTATTTAATGAGTATACACCAAATTCAGTATTATTATGTGAAGCATGTTCTAAACATAATGAAAATGAAAAAGATCACAACTGTTTGCTGCGGTATGATTACGAATTATTACAAAAGGTGTGGACGATCTTAATTAAACGTGAAATGAGAGAGAAAATCTATAAACTTTATTTAAAGAATCATTTTAAAGGTTGTAATATTAAGAACACTTATACTTTGGAGAAAAAATTTAATCTGGTATATGAATACATTACAGAGTATGATTATTATATCAACAAAATAGTAGAATTGTTTTTAGAGAAAGATAAACAATTATTTAATTCTGTAAATGAACACTGAGCCCACTGTAGCATATGCATTTGATTGTGTAAGAATAGAAGAACTTGAACTGTTAACTGGATCAATTTGTAGTACTGTAATATTAAGAATGTAATAGATAACTAACATTGGACTCTGGCAACTGAATTGTCAGGTAGAGTCAATTTAAATTGTTCTCTGGATGACACAAAAATATACAAAATGTAACACCACAAAGGTATAAAATTCTGAGCTGTTTTCTTCTGATTGTTACAAAAATGAAATAGAGTAATACAAAATGGTATAAAAATACCGAGCTTGTTATAATGGATCTTCATGGTTGGTATAAAACTAAAAGGGGCTTGCTATAAAAGTGAATAGGTCACACAAATTTATTCCTTCGTTTATTTGAATAACACAAAAAGGTATAGAAATTCTGAGCTTATTCCGTCGTTTGTTTGGGTAGCAGAATATGGTATTTCTTTGTTTTTCTCTGGTTGGTACAGAAAGTAGAATTTGAGTAGTACAAAATGTACATAAAATAGACCTTCTCCGTTTTTTTTAATTGCAGACAATTTTTTTTTACTTGGTATAAAATTGAATAGGTCACTCAGTTTTAATAGCACAAAAGGTACAAATTGACCTTCTTTGCTTAAGCCACTCAAAATTTATTCTTTCGTTTCTTTGAGTTAGTTAATATGGTACAGAAATATTGAGCTAGTTAAAATGGAACTTCTTCGCTTTTTTTTCGTGGTTGGTACAAAACTAAATAGGCCATCTAAATTTATTCCTTGGTTTATTTGATTAGTACAAAATGTTAATTCTTTTCTTTTCCTGCTTGTTTTCAAAACTGAATAGGTCACAAAAATTTATTCCTTCGTTTATTTGATTAGTACAAAATGGTATAAAATTCTGAGTTAGCTAAATTGGACCTCCTTCGCTTTCTTCGTTTATTTAAATAGCACAAAAAGGTATAAGATGCTGAGTTAGAATGGTATTTCTTGTTGATACCAAATTGAATAGGTCACTCAAATTTATTCATTTGTTGATTTGTGTAGCACAAAAATACTCAGCTAGTTAAAATGGCCCTTCTTTGCTTTTCTTCTGATTGGTATAAAATTGAATAGACCACTCAAATTTATTCCTTCGTTTATTTAAATAGCACATAAAGGTATAAAATGATCCTTCTTCGCCTTTTCTGGTCAGTACAAATTCTTTCCTTTTTCTGCTTGGCACAAAAAATAATACTCCATCCAAATTTAGTTTTTTTTTCATTTGTTTTGAATGGCACAAAAGTACAGAAATTCTGAGCTAGTTAAAATGATCCTTCTTCGGTTTTTTGTTTATTTGAATACTACTGAGCTGGTTAAAATGGCATTTCACGCTGGTACAAAAAGTAGGACACCTAAACAAAACGTATATAAATTCTGAGCTATTTAAATTGGTCCTTTTTCGTTTTTTTTCTTTCGTTTATTTGAGTAGTACAAAATGGTTCTTCTTTGTTTGGTATAAAAAGTAGAACACCCAAATTTGCTCTTTCGTTCATTGGGCTAGTACAAAGGTACATAAATTCTGAGTTAGCTAAATTGGACCTTCTTCGATTTTTCTGGTTAGTACAAAAAACAGGCCACTGAAATTTATCTCATCGTTTGTTTAAATACTACAAAAGGGTATGGAAATTCTCAGTTAGTTAAAATGGGTCTTCTTCGCTTTTTCTGATTAGTACAATTTTGTTCTTTCATGAAAATACTCAGCTACAAAATTAAATAGATCACTCATATTTATGCCTTCGTTTATTAGACTAGTTTAAAATGATATAAAATGATCCTTTTTTTGCTTATTCCTTTGTTTGTTGAAATAATACAAAATGGTATAAAATACTCAACTTCGGTTTTTCAAATTAAATAGCTCACTCAAATGCATTACTTCGTTTAATTGATTATAGAGTTGACACAAATTATAATTCCTTTGTTTATTTGAATACTCCAAAATGGTGCAATTTCTTTTTTTTCTCGGTGGTACAAAACTAAATACTCCATTGTTTATTTGAGTAGTAAAATTCTGAGCCAGTTAAAATGCCATTTCTCATTGGTACAAAATTGAATAGGTCACTTAAATATATTATTTCGTATATTCAGCTAGTTCATTTTTTTTCGTTGGTATAAAAGTAGAACATCAAAATTATGAACTTGTTAAAATGATCCTTCTTCGGGTTTTTCTGATTGATACAAAAATAGAACATTTCAGTAGTTCAAAAGTTACATAATGGTCAATTTTCGTTTGTTTAAACAGTACATAATGAGCTAGTTAAAGTAGCTCTTCTTTTTTTCAGTTGGTACAAAAGAAAATAATCCACCTAAATTTTATTCATTCTTCACTTATTTTTTTCTGGTATTCCTTCGTTTATTGGAGTAGTACAAAATGGTATAAAAGTCTGAGTTAGTTAAAATGATCCTTCGTTTTCTTTTGTTTATTTGATTAGTACAAAATAGCATTTCTCGTTGGTACAAAATTGAATAGGTCATTCAAATGTATTCTTTCGTTTGTTTAAATAGTTAAAATGGCATATCTTTGCTTTTCTTCTGATTGGTACAAAAATAAAATAGACCACTGAAATTTGTTCTCTCTATTATTTGAATAGCGCAAAAAGGTACATAAATATTGAACTAGTTAAAACGGATCTTCTTCATTTTTTTCTGCTTCATACAAAGATAAATACTCCATCCGAATTTGAGTAAAATGATTCATGTTCGCTTTCTCAAATTTAGCCCTTCGTTTTGCTTAAATAATACATAGCTAGTTAATACGGCATATCTTTGCTTTCTTTCTTGTTAATCCATTTGAATAGCCCAAAAAGGTACAGAAATTCTGCGCTAGTTAAAATTGTGCTCCTTTGATTTCTTTCTCGAAGTGAGCCACTCAAATTTATTCCTTCTTCACTTTTTTTCTGCTTTGTACAAAATTGAATAGATCACACAAATTTACTAAATGAGGAAACGTTATCTCAATATGTGACTTCGTTTACGAGATTGACCTTTAACCTTGATAGCCACTAATTTTGAGACATGTAGTACCTGATGACCTCTTGTTAAATGTGGAAACAGGACCTCAGTATGTGGCTCCGTTTCCGAGTTATTAGGTTTTAGGTATTTTAACCTTTGACCTTGATGGTCATTATTTTGGAACTTGTACTAGTTGATGACCTCTTGCTAAATGTGGAAACAGCATCTCAGTATGTCGATCCATTTAAGAGTTATTTGGTTTTAAGTATTTTGACCTTTGACCTCGATGACCACTATTTTTGAAATTTGTAGTAGTTGATGACCAATTACTAAATGTGGAAACAGCACCTCAATATGTGGATCCATTTTCGAGTTATTAGGTTTTAAGTACTTTGACCTTTGACCTCGATGATCATGATTATTTAACATGTACTAGTTGATGACCAATTACTAAATGTGGAAACACCACCTCAGTATGTGGATCCATTTTCGAGTTATTAGGTTTTAAGTACTTTGACCTTTGACCTCGATGGTCATTGTTTCGGAACTTGTAGTAGTTGATGACCAATTACAAAATGTGGAAACACCATCTCAATATGTGGCTCCGTTTTCGAGTTATTAGGTTTTAAGTATTTTGACCTTTGACCTCGATGGTCATTATTTTGGAACTTGTAGTAGTTGATGACCAATTACTATATGTGGAAACAGCACTTCAAATGTGTCTCAGTTGTCGAGTTATTAGGTTTTAAGTATGTTGACCTTTTAACTTTGATGATCATTATTTTGGAACTTGTAGTAGTTGATGACCAATTACTATATGTGGAAACAGCACCTCAATATGTGGATCCATTTTCGAGTTATTAGATTTTAAGTATGTTGACCTTTGACCTCAATGGCCACTAATTTTGGGACATGTAGTATTTGGTGACCAATTACTAAATGTGGAAACAGCACCTCAATATGGGGATCCATTTTCGAGTTATTAGGTTTTAAGTATGCTGACCTTTGACCTCGATGGCCACTAATTTTGGGACATGTAGTACCTGATGACCAATTACTAAATGTGGCTCTGTTTTCGAGTTTTGACCTTTGACCTCAATGGTAAGTATTTTTGGAACTTGTTGTAGTTGATGACCTCTTGCTAAATGTGGAAACACCACCTCAATATGTTGTTTCGTTTATGAGTTTGACCTTTGTTCACAATGGTCAGTAGTTTGGGGACATGCTTGTGTCATTTCTGCTATGTTAAATTAAGGGTTGGGAACGAAATCAGTGCTACGTTAAAATAGGGGTGGAGAATGTGTTCATAAATTTCTGCTATGTTAAAATGTTCAAATAGGGGTTGAAAAAGTAATCATAAAAGGGGACAAGTACACCACCTAAAAAGTGCTCATAAAAGGGAACGAATCTTATGTATTATCTGCTCTGCTATGTAATTTCAATTAGGGGTGGGAAAATGGTCATCAAGGAGAATGAATGAATACACCCTCTAAAATAATTATCTGTAGACCGTGGGTGTTCAATTGTAATCTTTGCTCGTTATGTTAAAATAAGGGTTGGAATGAGTTATCTGCTATGTTACGTATTCTTATGTCATTTCTGTTATGTTAAAATAGGGGTTGAAAAATATGCTCATAAAAGAGAACGAGTTCACCCTTAAAATGGAGGTCGTAAAAGGGAACGAGATCACCCTGCTATGTTACGTAGTCGTATGTATTATCTGCTATGTTAAAATAGGGGTTGAAAAATATGCTCATAAAAGGGAACGAGTTCACCCCTAAAAAGTGTTCATAAAAGAGAACGAGTTCACCCTGCTATGTTATGTAGTCTTCTGCTCTTATGTGTTCGTAATCTTATATGTTATCTGCTATGTTAAAATAGTGCTATGTGTTATCTGCTATGTTAAAATAGTGCTATGTGTTATCTGCTATGTTAAAATAAGGGTTGAAAAAGTGCTCATAAAAGGGAACGAGTACACCCTTGCTATGTTATGTGTTCATAATCTTATATGTTACCTGCTATGTTAAAATAGTGCTATGTGTTATCTGCTCTTCGATGTGTTCGTAGGGGTTGGAAAATATGCTCATAAAAGGGAACGAGTTCACCCCTTAAAAAGTGGTCGTAAAAGAGAACGAATACACCCCCTAAAAAGTGCTCATAAAAGGGAATAAATTCACCCCTAAAATGGAGGTCGTAAAAGACCGTGGGCTCACGGTGTACGGTGCTCAATTTCCCAGGGGCTTGTAAGTTGTCTGATGTTGTCCTAGGTTGTTCCAGATCGATCCATTTTCTACTACTATCGAGCCTGTGGCTTAACCTAAAACGTGGTTTCAATCTAGAGCCTTCAGCTCATCAAATACTATACAGGGTGTCTACTGGAATACCAGAAAGTAAATTCATGACTTTTTCATGACTTTTCATGACCTTTTTGTTCAAATTTTCATGACCATGGCGATAAAAATTTACCATTAGTAATAATAAACCCCTACCATCAGTGGTGCATCGGAACTATGCGGGTTGCTAGTCTTAAATATCACTTATTGTGAATCTTAAAGAAAGAATCTAAAATTCTGACGCCTTGTGCTCGAGCACAGAATAGCACTTACCTAAATACGGGCCTGCTCTTACCAGTGAATCACTCTATACTGTATTTGAAGTTTTAATTCTGAGTATAATTATCCGTCTAGCAGAAATTTGTCTGAAATTAAGCACTCAGAGAACTACCCAAAGACAAAACAAATTATAAAAGAAATTCGTTTTAGAAAAATAGATCATCAAATTTAAAATCTGCAAACTCAAACGAATAATATTATTTGCATAAGTCTAAAGGCCCAAAAATACACAATTTACATTTCTTAGAAGTAAAGAAATAGCAGATCAGAAAGTTGGACAGTAAAAAGTTGTTACTATATTACAGAGACTAGAAGATGAAATGGGGAGCAACTAGGAAGACAGTAAAGTACCAGTTAGCCAGCACTAACTGGTGGGGGAAATTCTTACAATTACTGACCTGATACAACTGTTTCAGTACATGCAGTATGAGGTATAAAAGTATGAAGTATAAAAATATACTCTGAGATTTCAGATTTTCATGACCAGTTGGGTAAATAAAGGACTTTTTCATGACTTTCATGACCACTAAGCAAAATATATGACTTTCATGACTTTCATGACCAGTAGACACCCTGCTATATCAAATTAACAAAAACTAATAATAACCAATTTAACTTACAGCAACTTATTTATCTTCACAACGAACAAAGTAGCTAAATACAAAACATAATATATCTAACAGAAAACTTCTTTAGCTTCTGTGGAATATTAAAACACTTTCCGCCAATTACTTAACACTTCAAATATGGCATCGATCTGAAGTTTTGCTGCTATTTTTCCTTATTTTATTTCCTTCTTAATATTCTTTCTCCCCATATATGATGAAACGTTTAGCGCAGTTTTTTAGTATTATGTGCACGACCGACTCGTAGATTGCAGAACCTGGAGCAAAAGTAAAGTTGCGGGGCCAATTATGTAAGTGGAATTTCCATATCCAGTAAAAATAAATTATTTTGAGACAACTCTGATTCTTTCGTAAGAACGATAGTAATATAGTGCACTCCATGACATTAATAGTGTACAGTGGTAAAAATTTCTTACGAGAAGATAGTTGATCATTTGAATATTTTGAATCCCAAGAACGAATCAGAAATAGTAAACTTTTCGTGAAGAACCTAACTCACATTGTGCGGGGGCTGGAAGGATGCCTGACCTGACACACAAACGGACGGCTATGGTTGTGGTCGTGTCGAAAAATCACTATCTTCTGTGATTCAAATCTATAAGTAATGCTGTTTCCCTGACCGCTTTATAATTGCTTTGTTACAACACGTTATCTTTTGCTTTGTATATCGCAATTATAATCGCTGCACCAACAATGTCTACTTTCCTCTACGTTTTATCAATGCTTTCGGAATAATTTAACTAACTGAAGTACAGTTTCCGGCATCATAACTGAATATTACAGTCTGTAAACCAAATAAAACTATCCTTAAGTTACTACATAAATATTAAAGAAGGTAAAATAAAGTCAATCTTATATCTTACCTTCGAAACAAGTGTTTTCGTTGTAGTATCAGTCTTATGTCCCGTTCCTACTAACTCTCCATTTACCACAGGACTCACTACTTCCTCAATCACAGTACGTGTGGCAACTTCTGCTTTCGGAGCCAAAATACCCTAGCAGCGAACAAAAAAGAATTTTACATAAATAATTAAGCTACGATTCTGAAGGAAGACTATATACATCTAAAATCACATCAATAAAAATAAGTATAAATAACATCACAACATAAAGAAATACACTACAAGCAATTTCGCTAAGATACTTCGTCGGATAGGAAGAAAATGAAATGAAAACTAAAGATCAGAGAAAAACAGAAGCGCTCAGCTACGCACCATGCGGGAATGTAGGGACATGCGTTATCGCGCTACAGGTGGATGGAATTTAGCGATGATCAAAACTTTGGCGGGTGATTAAATAAGAATTCAGGAGAGCAAGGATAGTTTAAAAAAAAAAAAAAATACCACTACGAAAAAAACAATTGGAAAGTATAAATATTGAAATGTTTTTTTGGTAGAGTCAACAATAGTCCGGGATTAGCCCTTCGCCAATTCTCTATAGAATAGTTTACCAAGTTTCTTCGTAAAATACAAAATAAAGAGTTCCCAAGTAAATCCTTAGCATACGTAAAATGGCTTCGGATGATGAAAATTTAAGTTAGGTATATACGGAAACTTCGTTCCTCAAAGAGCCTCTTGCTACCTCAGGAGCAGGTGTTGTAGGTTAGTTGATCAGTTGTGAACTGACAGTTTGGTCCTCTCCTGATCTTTTATGGATAACCTGTGGGCGGTTCGTCTATCTTCGGTTTCCTCCGGGCCGGCTTCGTGTCTCTCTTTCGTCTATCGTATGCTTGTAATTGTATTCATAAAATAGCACGTATTTATATTTATAACATGCTCGAAGAAGTAATACGCACTGAAAGGTAGCGATCCTTATAGTATTAATGAAGAAATCACTATTAAAAAGATTAAAATAAATAAATAAATAAATAATAACAACAATCCAACATAAAATATGAAACTGATCTTGTATGATCGAATCACGAGAAACAACTGAACCGTTTCAAATGAATTTTGGAAAATAATTATCACCTAGCTCAAACTGGGATTTAATCAAGTCAATTTCATTGAAACATGTATTCTACGGAGGCAGTGGAGGCGGGTATAGTATTATGAAAAAAAAAAAAAAAAAAAAGCTGGGTACCTCACGAGTCTGTTAGTTAGTAAGATGAAACTCGGTACATAAACTCATTACAAACAAATGGAAATGGTGTACGAGCTTTTTCTAAAAGAGGGTGACGACAAAACTTTCCTAAAGATGGACAAAAGCTTTCAGTGAACGGAGAGAAGCGGGACTTGAAATACCGAGTTAAAGTATGCAATATGGACGGACAGTGGGAAATCCACTCGATTTACAGGGAAAGTGCACAAAAATACCATAAACAAAAACACCCCAAAATGGCAAACGCCAGTAAGATTTCCCATAATACACAGTCACAGTACTCAAAAGGCAAATCAAATAAAAACACCAATGAAACAAAGAGTGCATCACAATCCATACACTAAGATGCCTGTCCAAGAAATATACACCTAAATATCACATATATAGAATACTTAATATTTATCTATGTCCTCTGTACTGGAACCACACACATCACATGGGTCTTTACAAGGTCAGTCTGTTCCACGGAAAGGTCTTGCAATCTCCATTATTGGATACAATGGTGGGGAAACTGACTGAGGAACTAATTCAAAGTCAACCTCTTGGCCTAAGTCAACATCACTTGTTGCCGACCGGTCACTATATTCGCCATGGGATGCATAATAGCTGAGAATTTTTGTTCCAATGCTCGTTCGTAGGGAGATAGAACCTTATCCCCTAAAGAAAAAAACTTAGCACCAGGCACACATGGTCGATCAGCAACGCCTACTTACTCTCTCTCCGCGTTTATCTCACAAGCAGTAGTGCCAGATAGTGTATTCTCCAGAATAGGAAGTTTTCGTCGGTAAGATGCAATTCTACCTTGGATATCATGAGGTTATTCGATGCCGATGCCTTCTGTTGCAACACTGTAGAATAATCAACATGCCCTCTCTGATAGACCAGCGTTCGTGGGAGAGGCTCTTGATGAATCGTAATCATCTGGGGTTAGTCCTGGAGAATTGATTTGTCCGGCATTGGGCGTAGTTTGTGCGGATAAACATTAAAATGGTTCGTTGCCAAACATCGGTGGCATTGGTTTCTCTCCAGAAGAAAGATGGAAACAAGTAATTTGGATGGTATATGCTGCTTAAGTATCACTACAGAGGTGAATGCCATTGTTAATTGCAAGAGAATGAATAGTTCCAAAGGAAGCTAGCTCCACCTTCCGTAAGAGATCGTCAGAAATTTTAGATGGTAAAACTATGATTTTAACACATGTTATATCTGACGATATACTGCCGACTAACACGTGGCTAAACAGTTCCACTGGAATGGTAAAATTCACATGATTCCAACTATAAATGCAAGGACTCGGAAAAAAGGCTTTCCTGAGGAGGGGGGAAACGTGGCTTTTGTGCCTAGGAAAATTTGGGTCTTTCTTAAGATTTTGATTTTAATGAAGAAATAACAGGTACATTCTACCTTTCTTTTCCCATTATAGCACGAAATAGCATTTACTTACTGTATTCTGAAGAAAGAAAGAAAGAAAGAAAAACATGAAAAATTCAAGTTTCAAAGAAAAATCGGTTACTTCATAAGAAAGAAAAAAGGAAAATCAGTGGACGTAATGGGTTTTCTAGTTCCAACGAACTGCATGTAGAGCTTAAAAGAGAAATTTCCAATGACGAAAGTATTTTAGTAAAGTTTTAAACAGTGTTTGCCTAATTATTCTGAAAATATGGTATTGCCTGACCAGAATAGCAGTGCGGTTTTGGGAGGATGGCGCTGCTGTTGTGTTTACATCAGTTTCTTGGCAAACGCGGTGGGACAGGGGCGCGAAGAGTTTCACTCTGCAGTGTATCCAATGGTTTTTAAAAGTTGCAGTTTGGATGTTATGCATAGCCTAATCTCTTTCCGCTTAATAAAGAACGCCGTAAGTTGTGTGGTTGTAGTGAACCATTCCTGCAGTAATGCAGATGTATTGTGAATACTGATATATAAATGGAAATTACCAATTTAAGAACAACATAGCACAATTGACAATTCAGTGAGCTTCTACCGTGTATTAAGCATATTGTATAAAAATTGATTACGTTTTATTCGATGTCATTATAAACCAGGAGCAGCCTGTAAAACGCTGCTCGCTAGTTTGTTCGCAAGTTCATATGGAGGGTGTATTTTTGTTATAGTTGTTTTTTTGCTTGTTAAATAAGATGTTCTGCAAATAACTTCAATAACTTTTGAAACTGTTTGTCTTAACTTGAGCCAGGGGCGGATCCAGGCTGAATGTTTGGGGGGCGATCATTCGAAGTCAAATCAAGGTAAGAGTGTATTGCAAAAAAAAAAAAAAAAAAAAAAAAAAAAAAAAAAAAAGTAGCTATTGTCTGCAATTTCTAGAACAGAAATGGCCACCTGCTATTTTGAAGGTGGTCATTTTTTTGAGCAAGAACGCCAATATAAATAATTTATTACTTTATTTGACTTCTGCAACGTAGAACAAAACAAAGTACGGCCTACCTATTTTACGTTTTATTTTACATTTATAATACAAAGGTGCCAATTCTTAGGTTTTATTTTTAAAATAAAACAATATCCTATTCTTCTTCTTCTTCTTCTTCTTATTCTTATTATTATTATTATTATTATTATTATTATTATTATTAATAATATTTTTAAGGCCGGCTTTCTTACACCTCTAATTCCGACACAGAGTTGTCTTCTTTAGATTTTAATTTACATCGATGCAATTATCTTCATTCTGCGTAACTGAACAACTACTGGAATTTATTAACAGGAAGAACTTGGTCTGAATCCATCAGTGCACTTCCAGCGGCGTAATTTTTCTAATTCCTTCGTAAAGTGCCATTTTGACCGTATTTTGATGGATATTATCATTCACACTAGATTGCATATTCCAAAAGCACTGAACTTAAGTAGATAGCCACGACACAGTGGTGGCGATTGGACGTTAAAAGTGTGTGTGGAGGGAGGGGGCAAGACATGATCTGAATATTTGTATATCAATGTTAGTTTTCTAACACTTTATTTGAGAAAAGGTTGTATAATTAATAGGATACTATCTTTTCTCAGTTAAAATACCGTATATCGTATTTCAGATTGTTTAAATAAATTGACAAGAGCAACGCAAGTAGGTACTAGACCTTTGTACTCTTAAACAACGAAAGTGTAAGAAGAGATTTGATTCCTTGCTCATGAACATCTTAAAATTCTGTCTGGAAAATTGTGTCATCAGATTATTTAATAAGAAGTTTGCAAAACAAATAAATAGAAAGGATAATATTAATCATAATATTGAATAATGAGGCTTCTTTTGTAGAAGTTATATTTAAACTGGGGATTAATGCACAACTTATATTTTTAATTCCACACATGCCATTAAATATGTTATTACTCTTAGAAAATGAAGGACAGTAAATACTACAAGCATACACTACGACATTTACAGAAATACGTAATTGCAATATTAATGGCTTTGAGTTGCAATTAAAATGCAATTCCTGTAGCTTCCTTAACTCCACGGAAAGACAAATAACCAATACGTACTCAGTTAACGGCAAATATTATATGGCATAATTTTTTTCTACGAACCAGTAATACATACAAAAACTTTACATTTCCAATTGAAACTGTATACATTAAGGGGTCACTTCAAAAAAGTGGGGGAGGGCAATTTCCCCCTCCCTCCCTCTAATCGCCGCCCCTGCTACGATATAAGCAAGAGAAGAAAAAGCCGAAAACAGTCATAGCAAAACACAATCGGAAGAGCGTCGAATAGTCACATTTTGCTTCAGCAAACATCTTGAAGCGTGTCCACTGAGACGTTTACCGTTTGTTACAAGGAGTGCTCATTAACTGTGCCGCTCGTCTTCCTTCAATCCACATTACATATCTCTTAAGAAGGGTTGCGTGGCACTCCAAGATATTGGTGTTATTCACAGACTGACATGTTTTATATTACAACTAAAATTACACTGTTGAAAGCAACAAAACAAAATGAAAAACAAACAATTGGAAAATATTTGAATGAACATAAAATGGTAACATTAAATAAAAACATAATGGAATAAATATATTCTTACAGTAGGAATAGTTCTTCTAGTTCTTTGACTTTGAGTATGGTACCATGTATTGAAGCGACATTGTCTCTTAGAACTGCCATACTTATTCTTTGTATGAGGAAGGTGCTTGCTCTGTCATCGCCAGATAACTGCGTGATACGTCTGCCTATTTCTTTTATAAAGTTAATACCTTCTCTGCCCCACGTACCTCTGGATTCAATAGCGATAGTTACAAAATGATATTTCTCAGCAAAATTATATATTTTCTCCTTTTTTCCGTTTCATTTCGGCTGGCTATATTTCCCGCCTGAATTGAAGAAAAGGGGAGATTGGAAGGAGCGAATGTATCTGAACATGTAAAGTCCCAAATTAGCGCTTTCCCTCTCTTCCATGGTAACGGAGTCATCCCATCTGGTCTTTTTCCATCTGTCCAGATGGAATATAGAAATAAAGGGTAAAGGGCTTTCTTCTCCCATAATTACAGTTTTCCGAACACTTTGAAAAAACATCTGCTTGTATAAATTTTACAGCTGTATTTTAAAATTAGTAACAAATTTGACTCTAATTGAAATTATTAGGTTTATTACAGATTCAAAATTTATTTTCGAATCTTTTTATGTCCTCAATAAAAGGCATTTTAGTACCTTTATTTGCGTAGACAAATCCAATTTGCTATTCTAAACCGATTTCTATACTCACCAGTTATTTACAGTGTAAATGACTCACATTGGTTATCAATCAACGGAGGCTCTTGAGGCAAGTTACATCGGTAAAAATTAAAATTTAGGAAGCTATTCTTGTACACAATAACTAGAGCATTTGATAAGGAAATCCACATTTAAGGAAATCCATATTTGTAAATTTCCTCCATTCAATGAAAAAAAAAATCCAAAAAACCATCATTAGTAAATACAAAGTACTCTATTCGTATACATCGCTCACGGGGTGCTATATTTACTGGAATCAGGTCTCCTTGTATATGGGTATTTCAATAACTACCAACAAGAACTAGGCCAATATTTTCGTAACTATCGATTAACACTAGGATTGATATTACTTCTCTGTGCTCAAAAATATTAATGTTTGTCTTCATGTTTTTTCTTAGATTTTACTTTGATATGTTTACTTATTTTGGTTCTGTATTTCAGTCCGGTGTTTTTCAGTCTCGGAAATGTGAAGATACTGATAGAATACATCATTTTAAAAATAGTAGGATAGGTTAGTTATTCAACCACATGTTTGAAGCAAGATGTTTTCTATGCTTATTTAGACGTGTTAATTTTGTAATCTTTTAAAATGAACAATCCTTAAAAGTGCAAATCAAAACTATTCACGATCTACTGTTTCAAAATTTTAAAAAATGTAAAATATTAAAATCTCAAATTTGAGACATCTTAGTAAAACTTTTCTTTATGATGAGCACTTATTTTATACCAAATCTGTATTTAGCGAAAACCTCCACTTAAGAAAGAAAGAAAAAAAATCCCTTGCAAATCGTTAAATCCGGCTTATATAGTATTATAATGGAATAATAATAATTTCTTAGTACTTCTTTCTAAACTAATTCAAGACAGCTACACAGTTAACAGAAACTTACCGGATATTCTGGAGTTGGCTCCATTAGAAGATCTACTTCAATACTCGCAATCAATCCTCTATCTTCATTGCTTGGATACAGCAGGTTAAATAACGATGTAGTGAAAGCGGCTAAAGTAACTTCTGCACCACACTTTGTATTCTGAATCAGGTCAACAAAAACGTCTTCGGATTCCAAATACATTTGCAGTTCAGCCAAATTACAACATGAGGTGAATACCTGTGAATAATAATTGATATTTCACAGTAGGCAAAATATACTTTTTCAGTCCAAATACGAACAATACTTAATGTGTAAACCAGATATAATAATAATAATAATAATAATAATAATAATAATAATAATAATAATAATAATAATAATAATACAAATAAAGAATTTTATTGTCGTTAAGCTACGTAAGTATAAATAAATAATGATCTATAACTAAATTAATGATGAAATGACATTACAAAATAAATGGCAATAACAATATGCATTTTAAATACTAGCTCAACAAGAGATTAGAAAATACGTTATATTTCTATTGAACAATTAAAATACTCCTGTAAAGAATAAAAGGGCGTTGCAACTAACCAATTCTATAACTTACTTTTAAATCTATCTATACGTTCATTTTTTAGTGTTGCAGGCAACTTGTTATACAGTTTTATTCCAAGTGTCTCATAACTATTTAACGATTTGAACAGTCGTTGATATGGAACATTTATGAGTTTATTGCTTCTAGTATCGTACGAATGGATATCGTGTCTGAGTTGTAAATTTTGGTGATTATTTTTTATATAGAGGAGTACTGTGTAAATATATAGATTAATTATTGTCATAATTTTAAGACTGATAAACAAAGGTCTGCAATGAGCTTATTTGTCTGCGTTTGAAATAATTCTGATGGTCTTTTTCTGTATTAGAAGAATGCTATTTACATGATAATTGTTAACCCAAAATAATATACCATACAAAATTATAATCTGAAAAAAGCAAAGTAAGCTGATCTGACATAGTTATCAGGAACATGATTTTTAGTTGTTTTAACAGATATATTACTCTTGAGAGTCTCCTAGAAATATAATTAATATGCTGTTCCCACGATAGTTTGTCAATATAAATGGCTAGAAACTTCAACATGTTGAGTTATTCTCAACAGGCACGTCTTTAAGACTAAAAGTCATATGTTGAGTTTTATTCTCGTTAAGTAAAAAACCGTTGGCCTTAAACCAAATCACAATCTGATGCTATGTATTTTCAGTTATAGCATTGCGTGTACTAAGATCAGGACTAGTATTTAGGAGGGTCGTATCGTCAGCATATACTATAGAGTAAGCAGATAAAAGTAAGGTAGATCATTTATCATGAGTAAAAATAAAGTGGCCCAAGTACTGAACCTTGGGGTACTCCGTACTTAATTGATGCAATACCAGATTTATTGTTATTTACAGGAACAATTTGTTTACAGTTTTCCAAGTAAGACTTGAATAATCTAAAACTTAAACCCTTGATACCGTAGTACGCTAATTTTTTAAGGAGAATTGTGTGTTCAACACAATCAAAGGCTTTGCTTAAATCACAAAATGTTGCCTGCACAAAATCCTTGCTTTCGAAGCCTCTAATAACCTTCTTTACTAACGAATCGATCGCTCCAACAATAGGTCTACCCTTTACAAAACCAAACTGTGAATCACTAATTACGTTATGCTTATCAAGATAATCACATAGCTGCATATGTATCACAGTTTCAAGAATTTTTTAGAAGACTGGTACCAGAGAAATTGGTCGATAACTAGATGGACAATTTTGGGCCCCTTTTTATATAGTCCAATATATCCCTGGAAATCTATCTAGATTTATGAAGAAAAATAAACAATAATAATAATAAATAAATACATAAATAAAAATGTAGCTTTTGGCACGACAAAGCGTAATAATCGACACTAAATCAAAGAACACACAGTAAGGGATCTTACTTCTGCCATTTACAAAACATATATGCACACAATCGTAACATAAATGGTAAAACAAAAATCTCCTGATAACTGCGCATAACAAACTAGTTTAGTGATCAAAGTAACTCGCACTTGATACCAAGAAGAATGGAGATAGACATTTCATCAGACAAATATTATGTACTACGGAGCAGGCTTTTTGGTTCATAAACTATTTAACTTAAAGTCCTGTCGTTATTATATATATATATATATATATATAAAGCTACCTCACTAAACTTTCTCGTTCCTGCTTTTTAAATTAAATTAAATCATGTCATGCTACAGCTATTAATGAGCCATTGATTAATGAAATATGAATAAAATCAAATGAATCGTTTTCGAAGAAACCTTTAAAAAAAGAAAAGAAGAGGATAAAAGATATAAACTACCACGCATCGATTTTCTCAAGAGAAAAGACTTATGCCATATCGTAGGTTTGTTAATGAGATATCTATTTATGAAAAGTGTACAAAATCATCTGAGTCGTTTTTGAGAAATTTGCCCGAAAAGACCTTAGCTCCAAGAGTTAACTATCCCATAAACTAAATGTTTTCACCATAAGGTTACTATTGAAATATTTAACAAATATAAGTAAAACAGATTGAGGTATTTTCGAGAAATTCGCATTTTTAAAATTTTTACTTTCCAATAAATTACTTATTTTAGGGGGTAGAAAGGAAATGTACGAGGAAAAACAAACGGGAGAATCTTATAAACCTTAAATTTAAAATTTCGGTCGAGTACGCTGAACAGTGTGGTCTCTAGGCATATATACACAATCAGAACGAATTGACATCGAAAAATTACCTTTACTGCATATAGAAGCTACGAATATTCTTTCCTACCGTTGCTCAAAAATTAAAATTCATCAATATCAGACGAAATATTGGGATCAATGAAACAAACATTTATATTATATTTTTATAAAAGGCATTACATTCTCAGCGCGTTATCAGACTACTGTGAATATACAAGTTAGCGAAAACCGTTCTGCCTTCATTTTCGTTATATCCTTTTGTAAATAGTTACTACTACCTATTTTAATTAAGATACTACCGAACTACAATCATAGTTTATAAATATTACATTGCTTGATACGACAGATCACTCAAAAATTGACTAAATATCCAAAAAGATGTACTGGATGTAGTAAATATGATCATGCATATTTAAGATTCAATTTTTGAGCATTTTCTGTAAGCGATTTGTCTTAACAGTTTCTATAACTAATTAGGAACTGTAATTAAATGAGATTTCCGCCTACAAGCAGAATACGTAAATTTTATAGGACACATTCTACGTTGTAACCACGAGATGATATTAAGATATGATTTAATATCTTATGGATTACGAAAATGAAGAGAATGTTCCGAACTGATTTTAGTACCATTTTGTACACATTTTTCTCAATGTCTGAGCACTAGATATATATATTTGAGCACTAGATACATTAGTTCAAGAATCTGGAAACCACTTTTCTGCACACGTCTTCGTTCTCGCTAAATCATTCGCCGAATATGAAGAATATTGACATATAAATAAAAGCTAAAGCTGCTTCTTTGATGCGATCGCTACAAGAAACATTAATTTCTGTAAGGGCAGACTTGTATTTGAAGCTTAAATTATCTATGAAACAGAATATACAATGAAACATCTTGTAACTCGTAAACTCAGCAGACTTGTATATTGATAACATATACAAACCTTTTCAAAGAGAAACTTCTCATGATATAACAGCGGGAAATATGGAGGCAGGCTTGTCGTTTTGGCTGTACAATCAAGCATATAAAGTTTTAAAAAGACTCCTCCCTTTAACGATAGGTAAGTCCCTGGACTAGTTACCTGAAACATAGAAAATAGCAAAATTAGATGCTTACATATAAGGAGGGCATGCTGTTTTTATGGTAGAGCGCTCACTTCTGTTGGATGAGTTGCAGGATCGATCGACACAAACGAGAATGTGTTTGTGGAACTTTCAGTTTCCACCCTCAATATTTATTTAAATTTATTAGTCGTCTTCTCTGCCTACTGAGCATTTTTATTAAGTGCAAATTAAAGATTTCATTTCATTTGCTTTTATATACAAGTATTTACAACATTTTCTTTACAGGAAAGTCAACGTGTGAAAAAATAGGTTGTTATGAATATCAACTATGTTTTAATCAAGTTCAACACACAATCTCGTGAAACTTGATTAAAAGGCATCCACCCAGCTAGTTACACATAATAATGAGCTACAAGTATCATAATTATTATTATTATTACCATCATATCCCTGCGTATGTAACAAATGCCACACACTCTTATAGGAAACAGAAAATTGTAATCAATATATACATATATATCTCATTTATACATACCTGAATGTTGAAATCAACAATAGAAAATTAAGTTAATAATCATTTGAAATATGTGATGAAATCTTTAATGAACTGTGGTAATACAGGGTGTCCGAGAAGTCCTTCCCTGATTACAGAAATTGATAACTCAGGCTAGAAATAAGATAAAAATATGAAACTGGTGTTGAATTGTTTACAAACTATAAAAGTTTTTGTCTGTGTTAGGTTTGTTCTGTTTTACCAAGTCTCATTTTTTTTTTTTTTTTTTTTTTTTTTTTTGTTTTGTTTTGTTTTAGGTTTGTAGTACGTAAGTAAGAAGCCCAAGAAGCCATGCGGTATGAGAAGTTCAAGAACACAGGGTCGGTTGCTGACCTTCCGAGGTCTGGTCGACCATGAACCTCAGCAGACACGGTGGAGGCTGTGCGGCAGTCTTAGTCCTAAGAAATCGGTGCGCAGGGCCTCACGTGAATTACAGATGCCAAAAAGCTCTATCCATGACATTTTACACAAACGTTTATTGTTTCGTGCTTACAAAGTGCAACTCGTTCAGGCCTTGTTGCCCGACGACGGTACACGTCGATATGACTTTGCGGTGTCGCCTAGATGTGCTACGTACTACCAAGGGTGCTCATGTGGAAGTGTACTGATGTGACCAAAACTTTTATAGTTTGTAAACAATTCAACACCAGTTTCATATTTCTATCTTATTTCTAGCCTGAGTTATCAATTTCTGTAATCAGGGAAGGACTTCTCGGACACCCTGTATATCATAGGAACATTAGTAATAACATTCTTATATAGACGGAGACTGTTATTCACATATGACTGCTATACCGCTGAGACACAATGTCCTCCAGTAGCTTTCGAGCAATAACAGAGAAAATACGATTGTCACGTTTTTTGTTTGTTTGTTTTGTTTTTTGTTAAGTACTCTCACTTGATATATCCGAAATTGGTCCACGAAGCTTTCTATAACTTCCTGATAAATCAATTAAAAATAAAATAAAATAAAATAAAAACTACGAAACTAATTAACTAACCATCAGGGTGTATATATCAAAAACTATCTGCTTCTGTGAGGCGACTTTTGAAAAATGAAATGAAATCTTTAAGTTTTACGTCCCACGGTTATGCCGGTTAGGCTAAAGGAGACGGTGATGATGAGTAATGAATGAAATGATGGAATGAAGAAAGGGGGAGGAAACGGGAGAACCCCGAGAAAACCCACGCACACGGTGGTGTCAACGTTCACTTGGCGGGGGCTGGGATCGAACCCGGGACCCCAAGCATCGAGCCGACTTTTGGTATTAAAGATTATTAATGCACTTGTATGTGTAACTTTTTCTTTTTTAAATGAACATTGTTACATACAGTTCTCTCCAAAATTTAAAGAGTGAAAAATGAATGACAGGAACCTGGTCTCCGGTTTGTAGCGTAAGTTGCATTCGTAAAATAGTTTACGCTTAAGTACTACAAATTTTGAAACATTCTTTTTTTTCTGATTTTCTTCCGAGAAGAATAAGTTATATATTGAAACAGCTTGGAAACTCAGCCAGATGACCTAGATGTGTTCCTAGGATGCAAATATTTTCTTTTTCAATTTCTCATCAACATATTAGGCACAATTCTCGATCGCTTTTCATCGAGATATATTTAGCTTAAAATGTGATATTTGTTATTCTAATCGCATGCTAGATTATTGTACTTCAGTGAAAAAGCACAAAATTTTAGGATGTATGTGTTCCCGTAATCAGGCTAATAACGTAAACTCTCTATATGAAATGTTTTGCATACATTTTTTTTTAGTATTAAATAATTTATAAATGACTCAAAATTGCCTAGTCAAAATTAATTGATTTTTTTTATTTTCTAATTACCTTTACCACATTTATGGATATTATTAATTATTCGCTGAAAATTTGCTTCTTTGTCTTCACACATCACTTAAGAATTATTGTATGCAGTTAAATGCGATATATTCTTGGTAAAACATTGTTGCCAGAACAAGTTTGTGTCCAGTTGGTGAAAATCTTTTATTTGCACCTTTTTTTCTACAAAATTTCATAATATATTTCCGTATAATTAACTATTTCTCCTATTTTCTTAAATCTACTAGTCCTTAAAGGTGAAATTTGTACTATTTTGTTTATCTAATAAGTACAGTATTTGTGTCAACCAAGTACTTACAGAATTTAAAAACATATTTCCATACAATAAAAGACAATTATCATGTATCTGTAAACAAAATTTTTAATGACTTCATTCCAGTCTTTGTCTAAATCTCCTTTTTCACAATTCAGATTTGGGTTCTTGGCTCTACTATAGTAGGATTTTTTCTTTTTTTTTAATTAGAGAGTTGCAAAATATCGATGCCATGGATCATGTGTTTTGATTTTTGCAGATATATAGAAAGTCCCAAAATAGTTTCTTTGTCCTCCTTAGATTTCCTAACAAGTCCACCCCAGCGTTGAAATTTCTTTCTGTCACACCAAAGTATAATTCATTTCAATATTTAATTCCTAAAGAAAGAGTAGTACTGTATTGTCACAAACTAAGTGACATTTGTGAGCTAGGCACGAGATGGAGTGAAACTAATGGTTAATCAAAGAACCTTTCTCTGAAAATAGGAATACATTTAGAGTGTGTTGAGTTCTGTTATCTGCCGGATCTATTCATTTCTAACCACCTCTTTATAAAACTAACATGGCATCTCACGGTTAAATAAAACACTATTTCGAATCGGTATCTTTACTAAAAGATTATTTATAATTTTAGAAAAAATCTTCAAGATTGAACATACATAGATTAGTATTTTCTTTTTACTTTAATGTCTCATACTTTTTCTCTTTAGGCTAAAGGAGATGGATGTAATCAAAGTAAATGATTATGAAAATAAATATTTGTGCTCTCCCACTGGGAATTGAAGCAGGGACCACGACACCAAAGGCGCACGGCTAGCAATTAGACCAGCAGGAAAAGCTCGATTAGCATTTAAACGAAACAGAATTATAATAGGGTATTAAAAAGGAATTTTATGTGAGTAAACAGCAAAATGGTCTAAAATTAACATTGAACAATATTTACCTAAAGAAACGATGGGGTAAATATGTACTAGTGTGAAGATATTGTATTTGGACACATAATGAAACATTTTATTTCGGACTTTGGGACATTTTATTTTAAAATTCTACGCAGTGAAAAGCATAATCGTTTATTTAATGTTGAATCACTTTTCGATTTTTTTTCTAAGTTCATTTACCTTTCCTACGAGGTAGTTTTCTTGCTGTCTGTTAATTCCCTCAACACATGTAATTTCTTAATCAATAAAAACGACAGATTGTTTCCCTGTCGAGCTTTACCTCACCTTTCGTTAATCTATGAGTACATACTTTTCATCGAGACTGAAGAAACAGTTAACGACCCAGGATATTAACCCGGAAGGGACATCGAACAAATACGATTGAGAGACTTTTGGAAGAGGTAGTCCGGATTAGATTGGAGACGAGTCAACATGTAGGAACGCGAGTTACAATTTCGAGCTTACGATAACTTTTACCTTGCTCTAGTCTAGAGAGCACTTTGTCTTAGCTAACGTTGTAGCTATCGACCACGATGGATAGTTCGCTTAAGAGCAATTTCGATTTCCATTAAATTTACTATCTTCGCAACCCTGGTTTTCCCGTTCGAATTTCGCTGACCCTTAATTCGCGACTACTTGGACCCCAGCAGACCAGAAAGAAAGCGATGGAATAACACCAATCCATTGAAAGGATCGTCGAGAAGAAAACGCCGAGACCTGCAAGTGAGTGCAAGCAGATTAACTAATCCTAAAAATCATTCCCTTCTCATCCCCTTCAACCCCTTTGACATCACAATCTGTTTCCTTTATATATGCTCGATTTTATTTGTATGCAACCCAGGTCAGATCTTGTACTTCATGTTCCACCAAAAACAATTTTGACAAAATCCTGGGCGCAACTTGTCAGTTCTGACATCCCCATTACACAATTAATTAGCACGTTATGTGAGCTTTCAGACTGAGCCTTCAGACTGACAAGGGGCGACCGCACACTAGTTAGAAAGATCAGTTTCCACCTGAAGCATCTAAAAATGTGAATACCCACAAACTGTTCCGAAATTCTCCTCATTTCATCGTTGGTGCGAATCAAGAAGGCTATGCTCCAAAATGAACTACATGTTTATCTGTTATTAGTGGACGCTAAAGAATACATATCGCACGAATGAATAAGAAGTACTCACTCCTCCACTCCGTTTAAAATTTAAGCTTATATAATTTAGATCCTCTTTGGAATTTTTGTCAATAATATTTCCTCCAGTCACATTAATTCACTTGCAAAATCATCTAGCGTTAAGTATTTCTAGACGAATTAAAGCAAACTGAATTAAAAAAAAAAAAAAAAAAAAAACTGCAGTCGCATTAACAATTTTTTCCCCAAATGAAACCTCTTATCGATTCCCGCACTTTGTACTGTTCTTCATATCTAGAGTTCCATTCATAAGAACTGAATTTTTAATTATGAGTGCCACTGTATTATGTTTAGAACTATCTATTTATATTTGAAAAATATGATTGTATTTTTCAACGTCGGTCTGTGAAGTTATTAAAACCACTTAAATATAACTTTTCATAACACAGTAAAATTCATTATTAAAAATTCAGTTTTCATGCCTGGAAATCTAAGTGAAGAACAGTGTAAAATACACGAAGCAACAAGTGATTATTAAAAAAAAAAAAAAAAAAAAAAAAAAAAAAAAAAGTACTTGGTTGATTCATTAATTTATGTCGTCCATTTTCAGTTTCATTTTTCCGAAACGTCAGTGATGATGGCAAAATTATACAATACACCAAATCAGAGTTATGTTTTCCTGGGGGACGGGGGGCAATCAATGTTTGTTTTTCAAGGTCTGAAATATGGAGTGTCAAGTTGAAAAGGGTCATCTCCACATGTTCTCCTGTACAAGTTGAACAAAGCTTCTAAGCCACAGAGACATCCAGGTAAATCTATGCAATGTATATGGAGAGGATGCTTTCAGCACCAACCGAAAATGGTTTGACATGTTTCGAAGTGGAAATTTTGACCTGAGAGATACCCCACGTTCTCCTACTTTGATTACGACCATTTGAATGACTTGATACAACGTGATCTACATCAGAGCACTTAAGAATTAGCCACCGAGATGGGCAGTGGACAAGAAACTGTTGTGCGTCATCTTCAACGATGGGACAGGTTTACAAACTGGGTTCGTAGTTGTACAACAAGAACTAGTTTGTTGCCGTATATGTTATTAGTAGACATCGGATCTTTAGGTAAAAACTTATTTTTTTCATTAGCTCAGAATGCAAAATAAAGTAGTATATGGAGGTTTTATAACAAATTAAAGCACTAGCACCAAATTTTATTTTGCCTAAAAATACCTAATTGAACGTTAGATCCTATATTTGCCTATTTTGCGCAAAGTAAAAATGTGAAAATTTTCGAAAGGTTAAAAACGTGAAAAACACGAAAAAAATTTAGTGGAGGATGCGTTACTGCTGCTAAACAGTGTATGACTGATTCTTCTATCCCTACTGATTTGCATATATCCGATCGCACTACACATTTTTTGTTTGGGTTATTGCAGAATTAGATGGCTCGGGAGTACCATTTTCTAAGAATATTGAGCTTATTCAGGAAGTGAAGCAAAAAGTCGTGGAAGTGCCTGGTAAAGTGAAGGTAAAACTTGAAAGTGTATTGGGAAAGAATTAGGGACTCAAGAGTTTGTGTGCAGCAGCAGATATTTTGGTTGGGAAACAAAGTGAATACAAATGCGAAATACCAATTGAATATGTATCCAACTTGAAGTTTGCTCCCATCACGTCAGTTGATGTAGAATGTTCATTCTCTGCGTACAAGCTTATTCTCACCAACAAACGCCACTGTTTCACCACAGAAAACTGGAAAAAATGCTTGTTATTTTCTGTGAGGCCAATTACGGCTGAAATATGAAGGTGTTGTTTTTTGTACTGAAGACTTATCTACAAACAAATAGTTTTATTAAAAATTCTCAATTTTAGCAATATTTCAATATTGAGCAGGTTAAAATGTAAGGTAACATGACGTGTGTGCGTGCATTTCTGTGTCTTAAAGTTTGTATTCAGATAGTAATGCATCATTCCATTCAAACATGAGTATCTTTTATAAGAACCTAGTTTTTCAGTTTTAATGCCTAATTTAGTATTTTTGGCACCTAAAATATACTTTTTAGAACCTAAAAATCCTATGTCTAATTATTAGTTTTTCCGCCATCGTGAATTCTGTCGCCAACATCAGACTTTCTCTCACTTATTGTTATCGGAAATGAGAAGTAGTGCTAGACAGAGGAAGGAAGGAATGGATCAGCAGCTAAAATAAAGCGGCAACACGACATCCCAAACAGGATTTGTATCCCAAAAATATTATATTGTGTGTTTGGTTGGACATGGAAGAGACTATCCACAATGTAACACCTACTCTGTACCCGTACCACAACAGTGTTGCACACGGAACACTTGACCATACGAAGCACACATGACAACCGCTGCCATTCGTCAGCTTCAATGGATTTTTTCATCTCCTGCATATTCCCCAGATGTGGTTCCTACAGGCTACCATCAGTTTCAGCCCCAAACCGAATGCACTCCGTGGCACATCCTTCGTAAATGATGAGGAGCTGCAAAATTTCATTGACGACTTCTGTGCATCCAAGCCACAGATCCTTTACCGTAAAGACATCCAACAACTGTCTCAAAGTTGGATATATACTGCGAACAATGGGGGGATACTTCAATGATACATTTGATGATTACTTCAAACTGGAAATGTCTTCCTTGGTTCCAAGCACCTTTTTTTTTTTTTTTTTTTTTTTTTTTTTTAAATAAATATATATATATATAAAATTCGGTTCAATTTAAATCTTCTAAGATTACTTCACTCTACAGCATTTTTCAAGAGAGTCAATGTAACTAAGAAAAGTCTTATTGACAAAGATTCCAAAGAGGGTCGAAATTATATAAATTCAAATTTCAAACAGAATACAGAGGTGAATACTTTTTATTCATTTACATGTTAAAGATTTCATTCGTCTGGCGCTTCTGGAGTTTATTTGGGAGAAAAAGTCGTTAAAATATTGTTAGTATGTTCTCACTTCTTAAATTCTGATATAAGTAGTAAACAATATCTTCCCTTTAATCTATCATTTCTGTGAAGACTGTTTGCTGGAACCTACTTCCCTCTACATCACTAAATGTATAAATGTTCACTCTAAAAATATACAGTGTACACTACATTATTGTCATGTCCTGTAAAATCAAAACTAAGGTGTTTCAAAACAACACCGACAACATTTGAGAGATGATTCCTAACACTAAGATAAGACAAAAAGTATAGACCAACCTGGGTGCACAAATGCTGCCTTTCGGAGTTATAAGCTGCCGAAAACATGAGTAAATGAACTTTAAAGGTCCATAGCTCCAAAACTATGGGACCTACCGTAGTCGGGTCGACTTCACTTAGGAATTAATATATGTGTCATCCAGAAATACATGTTTTAGAATCCTAAAGTACTCACGAAGGAATTTCTATAGAGGGAGTTTGGCTACACGCATGTAATTTGAAGTAGTCTCCAACTACTTATACAAAAATTGTTGCGCAAGTACCGCAGGATTCTGAAACTTTGATATTTGGATAGGGTACATGCTAATTCCTAAGTGAAGTCTTGATCCAACTACGGTAGATCCCATTGTCCTGGAGCTATGGACTTTTAAAGTTCATTTTTTCGCCAGCCTATAACACCGAAAGAAAGCATTTGTCAGGGTACCCACTCATTTTCCAAGATTAAATTCCCTGACTTTTCCAGATCACTTCTCAGAAATTTCCAGGTACACCATTTTGTAGCACATATTTGTACCGGAGCATAGAAGGATAGAATTTGCAGATGAAGGAAAAGAACTTTTTTTTTTTTTTATTGTGAAATGTTATATATATATATGTACATTTTCTGGTCAATAATGTTGCCAATGAATTTATGAAAGTACCTAACATTTTCAATCTGAACCTGACTTCACTTTTCACCCTGGATGGGGTATTGCTGTTTATTTTTAATTATTGCTATAAGTATTGTATTATTTTTCCTTTTCACAGAAGTAATTATAGTATACATTTACAATCGTTAAAGTTGTTAATAGACGGATTCAGAAGTTAAAACATTTTATCATCAGTTTGACTATTTGTGAGACTTAATACGGATATATATTTTCTGTCTGTCAAGAGAGCTTTCTGCACTGATGATACATAATTACAAAAATTTTCGCAAATCTGATAATCCTCGCGAGATAAAGTTGTGGACTTCTTAGCTTCAAGTTTTCTTATTTGAGATTGAATATGTCTCTTCTGCAGTCTCTTTCTATGTTCATCTGATTGTTCACTTTTCTTTTTCTGTAATGCATCAGTATATTTTGAGTTGGAGCAACGTACATATTGAAGCATCTTGTTGGTCACGTTCACTTCAAATGGACCACCCACCATATAAACTGAGTCATACACCATTCTTTGAGCCACAACTGTCTCTTTATGCAAATTTTCCACTAGTAAGTCTTTGTTAATAGAAAATCCACTTTCAACATTCGCGTTGCCATGCGAAAGCGTAAGTGTTAATTTCACGACAGATCACAATTCCTTATATTCTTTGTTGTCTGTTAATATGTTTGCGTACATTGACAAAGATTATCATTTTCAAGAGAAAATTTCTTGAGCTGCTAATGGACTTCAGTATCTGAAAGAAATCGGGTGCACTGCTGTTTTGCCACATCTGCTTGCGTTGAAGATATGTTGTTATTATTCAACATTAGAAATGCAGAAGTCAAACACATTCATGCATTAACCCAGGAAATGCCCTGTTATATATATATATATTGGAAATACTAAACCACTGGCTCCAATAGCAAGAGTTGCCACCTCTTTCAAGCATTTGACATTACATAAGAAATGCCTGCTGTAGCTAAATGAAATTCCCTGACTTTTCCAGGACTTTTTAGTGCTAAGCTGGATTCCCTGACTATTCCAGGTTTTCCAGGTGAGTGGGAAGCCTGATTTGTGCACTCTTTGTCTATACTTTTTGTCTTATCTTGGTGTCAGGAATCACCTCCCAAACGTTCTCGGTGTATTTTTGAAACACTCGTGCATATATATATATATATATATATATATATATATATATATATATATAAGTTCAGTAGTATTCTGAAAGTATAGTAGATTTCGTGCAACAAAATTACCGTTTAAAAGAACTAACAATCATGCCACTAATAAAAGCACCCACGCTTTGATAAGCTTCTAATTGCACTATTTTATACTAATTTTAGGATGCCGAATACAACGGAACTATTTTAAAACTTATCCATCCATAGGGTCACGAAAAAAACTATGTCAAAGTTAAGATCTTTGAAATACCGATTATGTCAATATTAGTAAATGTGCCCACTCTTGATGCACTTCTAATTGCACTTTTTTATACTAACTTTGGAACGCTGAATTCAGTGAAACTATTTTTAAGCATATACGCCCATGAGGTTCATAGAAAAGTCACATTAAATTCGGAATATAAATAAATATAAATATCCCAACTTTGAGGTAATTTTTCTCGTGACTCCATACACGGTAAGTTTGAAAATAGTTCCGTTAGATTTAGAATCCTCAAACTAGTACAAAAACGCAACTGGAAATTTATCGAAGTCTTGGTATTTTTTACTAGTGGCACTTCATTAGTTATATATAAATACCATTTACTGACATTCCTAAAATTTAAGGTAGAGAACGTTTAAAACGCTATTCACAAGTTTCTTATTTAAAAAAAAAAAAAAAAAAAAAAAAAAAAAAAAAAAAAAAAAAAAAACCCTTGGCGCGATATAATAATAAAGCAAGAAGGAATTCTGTAAATAATGCTATTGAACTAACATCATACCCAAAGTAGTGTTTATGGTTTTTGTTTTATAAACTTAACTCTGTGAAGCACATAATAAATGTATCTCGAACGGAGAACTAAGATGTAAGCGAGAACTTTCACCAATACAAGAAAAGATTTGCATCTATTCTTGGTTTATGAAACGTTTCTCTTGTGAATAGAAGTAAGCAGTAAAATATATACACTATATGTTACGGGCTGTCTTGCAAAATGCATAACTTGAAGATACTTGATAAAATATTTAGGCAATCAAAGCGACACTTGGGGTGTGTCGGTTGCATAATTTAAACTTGCTGGTAACGGCAATACCACTTTCAAAAACAATCAAGACAGACAGACCTAGACAGGGTTCAGAAATATTGGATGTTGTAAACTCACACTCTTAATTGTACAAGCTACTATAAGGAAACAAATATACTACTTGAACGTCAACGTTCTAGAAAGTCAAAAAAGCGAAAATTTCCATTATCTTCCAAACACCTGACTATCTATCAACAATGTATCATTCTTAACAAGCGTGCTTTTTTGTATCTCTACTTCGAACAGGATCTTTATTATCGTCCCATGTAGGATTACTTTAAATCTGCCACAAGATATTCTCCATGAACTGTTTTTTTTTTTCTTTCATTTAGTTTAACGTCTCATGATTATGCTCTGAGGCTAAGAGAGATGGTGATGTTGAACGAAAATGAAATGAAATCTTTGAGTTTTACGTCCCACGCTTATGCCGGTTAGAATAAAGGAGACGGTGATGATGAGTAATGAATGAAATGGTGGAATGAAGTGGGAGGAAAGGGAAGAACCCCGAGAAAACCCACGCACGCGGTGTTTGTCCACCACAAAGTTTACTTGGCGGGGGCTGGAATCGAACAGGTGATGTTGAACGAAGTGATGGAATGAAGAAAGTGGGAGAACCCCAAGAAACCTACGCATACAGTGTTTTTCCACCACATTTAGTGTTTCTTGGAATAAATAATGGTACTGGGTTTACTTTTGGTGCACCATATTTTGGAAGATCTACAGGCAGGGTTGGCAAAAACCATGGTTTTTATTAAAAAAACCAAAAAAAACGGTTTTTTTGGTTTAAACCAGGTTTTTTTGGTTTAAACCAGGTTTTTATGGTTTAAATGATTTGCTCTATATATTCATATCATATATGGACAGAAATAAGTTTGTTTCGCCTTGATGTTATTATGCAACAACCGGGTTATGCTGGAAGGGGTCACATAAGCTTAAAGCGGAATAAAAACCGCTTCTCGAGTTACATCCGAGAGAAATTGTCCTCCATTTGAACTCGGAACCAGGACTAATTGGCCACGAATGCGATACGTCTGCCGACTCACTCGCGAAGGAATCCTGATTAAAAAAAATACGTTGTACTGATCTTTACATGCTTCTTAATATAACTGTCAAGAGTCATTTCAGAAGGACAAAAAGATAAACAGTTGCACAAGTGAAACCATTACATAGAATTAATTACATATGAACAATTTCAAAGTAGGATGGAGTACAGAAGAACTAATCTAGTTCAAGTTAGTTAACAACGACTTTTATTGGTGCAAATTAAAGAAATACACCGACTTAATCTGCATATCAATAAGAAAAGGGAATAAAGATACGAATTATTTGAGTCCACTTTGGCTCAGACTCATTTATACATAAATAGATACCAAAGATACTTATTTCACTAAATGCCTCTCGTGGGGTCTGTATGACCCCCCCCCCCACACACACACACAAAAAGTACGGCATTTTCGATGTATTTTATCAATAGTAAACATTGAAACGAAACAATATTTAGAATTTTTCTTCGATTGCAATTACATAACAATAATAACAACTACAAAAAAATCACAAAATAAACATTTATAAACTTGTAAAAAAAAAAAAAAAAAAAAGTTCCTTTTGTAGTATAATCTTTTTGAGTAATGAATGGGGAATTTAGGTCTGAATATAATACGAATAATATACGGGAGTGAAACGTAATAACCCACAAATGTGTGTTCATCAAGATTTTACAAACACTTACACTTTTACGAACATTTTTTGTTTTTTGGTTTAAACCAGTTGGTTTTTTTGAAAAAACCAGCTGGTTTAAACCTTGGTTTAAACCATGGTTTAAACCACCTTGGTTTAAGCCAGCCAACCCTGTCTACAGGTAAAATTCAATATTTTGCGTGAAAAGAGATATTTATAAAAAACATATTCCTGCACGCCATAAAATTAAATACAAAGTAGTACATCTGTATTTTATGTTTACAAGTGTAGGGTTACTACTCTAAATCATTACAAGTGCTTTAGGATGGTTAAAATAAATGAGTGTGTATGAAAGATGACTCTATTAGATGTTATTTTCCATCAGCAGTGTACTTCTGTACAGTGTACAGAAGCTATATTTTATGTTTGCAAGTGGAGCATTAATAGTATCAAATCATGACAAGCGTTACTGAAACTCTGCTCTTTGCCAAAACCAACTTCTTTTCACTGTCTTCGCTTACGCGCATATTCACCATCGCTGACGCGACTGCTCGCTTCCGACGCACCCTTGTGGATCCACCGATTTGCCGTTTTGACTTGGTTATATAGCAATCGTGCTTTTTAGTGGCCCCCTAGCACACGTTGGTTTGTGCTTTTGCACTGTAGTTTTGGGATAAATTCAAGAGTTGGTCGTCCGTTTCTAGTAACATTTTGAAAATTTACCGGGAAGAAATGAATAATTTGCTTGTTTGTGTGCTTGGTAATGAATAAAGAGAGCGCAAGTTGTGTTTATTTTCTTATATATACGGTTCTAAACATGAAACTATTTGGCAAGCGGAGGGAACTGCTTGGCACAAAGTTACTTTATAGTAGGATTATGGGATTGTAATGAGCATTTGTTTTGTAAACATGGCTGCTGATAATTAGGAAAATCTATTAAAAGGGTCAATGTTCCGTTAAGGGGGTCCAGTAATTTCTTCCACACGAAATTTGCAATTTCTCCACTTCTTTCCATTGATTTTCGTTTGATTACATAATATGACGTTATATTAGGTTAGGTTAGTTTTGGACCCCCTTAACGGAACATTGACCATTAAAAGTAAGTAAAAGTCATGGCTTCATAAAGCTAAAAATAAATTACCTCTAAAAAAAAAACATGGAGAAAGTTATACTTGTAAATGTAACGGTAAATAACACACCCAATATGCCGGTAAGGTTCTAGAACACAGGTACCCCTTCCCATTTAGCTCTAATAAAGGCAGAAAATAACGTGTCATGCGGGGCTCTAACCCGCCTTCACTCGCTAACGCTCGCTCTGCAATACTATTTGAATTAAATATTAAACTTCGGTGCACAAAGGAGCTAATTATTACTTTTTCTGCCAAAAACTACGTGGATGACCAACTTCGGAATATATGCCATTATCTGGAAACCATACTTATGGTCATATTGAGAAAGAATTGTAATTTTTCAATAATTGCTTCTGGTGACCCCCTCGAATTTTACCTATGCCAAGTGAAATATTTTCATGTCGCCCAGCACAGGAGACAACAGGAAGGAAATTAGTGAAAGAAGGTACAGTTTTACTATACGGATCCCCAGATTGTAAAATGTATGTAAGAATTTGGGGATGTCTTTAATTTGTCCATTTTATGTCGAGAACAGAAGCCCTGCGGGTCTTCTAACCCGTTCCTACTCCTACTCTTATTACTACTTATACTATGAATTCGAATAGTAAAAATGCACGGTTTTCTTAATGTATACGGGATATTTTACATCTATGACATTCACAAATCTTAACACTTATGTATCTCTTTTAACTTACAGCTTGTACGTCCAGTTCTATCATAACTTTAAATGCTTTGGAGGGCATCTTTGCTCCAATTGATATGTCAGAAATTCAGAGCATACGTTGGAATTTTTATCTGTAGTTTACTTGTCCCTAGCTGCTCAATTTCCAAGTTCGAATCATACAAAGTAAACCCAGAAAACATATATACAAAGTAAATAATATAAATAATTGCACCCAATCCCTCTTGTTTTGTTTACATTCCAAACCCCATCAACTACAGAAAACAAGAAAATTACAATCAGCTTCTCAGAGCATTTTAAAATTGTACAATGGGTCATATAATATGCTGGTGAGATTTTTCAAATTTGTAGCACAACATTTATCTTCTTGCAATACTGTAGATTTCGTGAAACTAGCAAGCATGATAAAATAAAACTTCCAGTAGCAAATTAAAATTATTTTAAATGAGCAAAGTATATTTCTTTTACGTAAATGTTTCATTGAAAAGAAGCCAAATATTCTGAGAAGCTAGAGTGTAAGTGAATATCAATGAACATTTCTCGTATTACGTCTGTGGTGTGATGATCACAGTGATCATTCTAGAAATCTGTCAAGCAAGGAAAGGATTTGTTCTTGTTTACTAATATTAGTTTATGCCATTTGATTAATTCATTATCGTATTTCAAGTAAAGTATTACAATGGAGTATGAAGCTTGTGCTCGAGGATCTTTAAAATTGAAAGGATCTGCTGATCTGGTTATTAAAAAGTAAGTAACCATTGCATTTCTCTAGCAGAAATTTTGACTTTCACCATAAACACTTGCAGGGAAATTGTTGAGGTGATTCAAGTTGTCGACTATTTAGTCGTCAAGAAGGTTTACAAATTTATTGTACAGATGTTTACATAAATTCATTGCATATATATGGTACTTCTTTTCCAGTACGTATACGTTTTGCATCCTAAATCATTTTTGGGGTGAACAGAATCATTTTAGGGGATAAGAATAAGGGTTAATTCTAATTGCGGGGGCCCAATACAAACCGTGAAAGTAAATACGGGATCCAGAACTGAGTACCTTGTTTTTGTCTAAATTGTGATACAGGTAGAAAACAACGAGCCCTGTGGGGCTTCTAATCCGATACGCTTTGTCGCTCGCTCAAGCTATATTTTGTCAACTAAAAAATTTTGCCCCCCTCCCGTTATTATAGTTGGCTTAAGTTTCGAGTTGCCCCTCTAGTCTGAAGGTGCCCTTGGACTATGCAACATACAAAAAAAACAGTGCTTGAAGTATTAAAAATTGTTACGTCTCACTTACTCCGTGTGCTTCACAAAAATTTAAAAGGTTATCTTCATTATTTTTGTGCATCCGTTACACCTGTTCACCATATTTTACAACTACCATGCTGCTGAAACCTTCCGCAATGCTTTCGCATCCGGCAAATAGTACTAACTTCCACATATCTTTTCTCGTATTAACCATATCTCTCCTGCCGAACTTACATTGCTAAACATAACATAAAAACTTCAAATTATCATTTCTTACCTCATTTCTCCTGTAAATTTTCCTGATTTTTATAAAAAGCGGAGGGGTAACTCTAAACTTAACCCCAACCAACTTACCAACGTCTTTACTAAAAAGCACGAATACTAGCAGTATCTAACCGAGTCAGGGCAGGTGCGCAGCAAGGGGCTCCGAGCGGTGACGAGAGGCTCCGTCCGTAGACAGCAGGCACATCAGCGAAGGTGAGTATGCACATAAACGAAGATTGCGCAAAACACTTTATTTGGTATAAAATTACTTATTTACGTGTTTAATATGTATTTGTACGACATTAAAGACGTTACAAGTAATATTCCGGTATGTTTTCATTGCCTGCATATTTGTGTTCTTAAGTAGCGTAACACGTTACTAACGTAAATTTCACAACAATGTGAACCCAACTTTCGGACACTTCTACATTTGCACGTCACGAGTTAGCACATTGACTTAAGATAATTACTTCACTTTTGTATAGTGTGATTACTAGCTACCTTATGGACAAATCCGTGCGTAACAGATTCGACGTCCGTAAAGAATGAAGCTACGCGGCATAACCATGGGCGAAAAAGATACACAGTATTAAAACCGCGGAAGAATTCGTGAGTATAGTGCAAATACAAACTCCGAATATTACTCTCGTTTTGTTGCCTGGAACTGAATTCGACAACTTCCGGAAGAAGAAGAGAAAAAGCAAGAACGGGAAAAGTGTGCGACCGGTAACGGAAAATGGCGAAGTTTTTAGGACAGTAACGGGTCACCATGAACTAACTTCATGCTTCCCCCAAAGTCCAGCTTCTGCAATTTAAGAAGTTTCAAAAAAGGAACTTCTGTTACGTACATATACGTATGATAACCAGTGATGTGTAGCAGAAATATTATTTTAATAAGAGAAACACTGACCAAAGCTTAAAAGACACTTTATTTTAAATTATAATAACGGTGTCTTTTTTTTTTTTTTTTTTTTCTCCATATTACCTTCAAAGTCTTAACTACCTTCTGTTTTGTCCATCCTTTTATACTTTTACTTCCCATTTCTTCCTCTATGGTACTTATTTTTGTTTCTCTACTAAGGCTCGGGAACATAGCCTTAACATCGAGACTAAACATAACTTTTCTGCCTCCACTAAGATCCACTTCCTTCGCTTCTTCTGTGTTCTTCACTCTGCACGATTCTTGTCCTTCTCTTATGCTTTCACAAATCTCCTTCAACTCCTTCTCTAGTGGCTCCCAGTAGTTCTCTCTACACTCTAGTACTGGTCTAAGCTGCACCTCTTTCTTGTGTAATTTTGGGAAACCTTTCATTCTTGGTATCCTTCCTTGTATTTTTATCCATTTCGTGAAACCTATTCCTTCTTTCATTACTTTCTTCAATAGATCCTCTTCCTTCGTGTCCTTATCCCCTATAACCTCATATGTATCGTTACATAAATCTTCCAGTTTCTTCTTGTACCATTCTTTCTCCATAACTACCACTGCTCCACCTTTATCCGCCTGTTCTATTACTATGTCCTTCTTGCTTAGGAAATATTATGAATAAATCATGAATTACGTGAATTTGAAGTACTATTTAGCCTTCCACATGGACCATCAGCAGGGTACAGGTTTCCAGAAGGGCATAAGAAAAGTGAAAATAAGTATTTTGTGACTATTGACAATGTGCTACGCAGGGGCGGATCCAGGACAGACTTCTGGGGGCCGGGTTGTAATACTGCTACTTAGAACTACTTTTAAGAGCTCCAAACTCAGGGATGGGTTTTATTTATATAAAATAATAAAGTTTCTTCTTCTGGGGGGGAATCGTCCCCTTGGATACAACCCTGGACGAGTTGTGAGTGCACCAACACCTATTGGGCATCTGCACGCTTACATGCTATTAGCGAAGAAGACGCCAAGCAAGCAAATGATTGGTCCATGGAAAAAAAAATCAGTAATATTTTGTTTCCGAAGACCATTTTAAGTAAGTGAACTTCAAATTTGTGTGTTTCGTAATCGTAATTTCCATCTCAGATTACTTCGGTTTAAGAAAACAGAGGAGTAGGAGGAGGCTCATTTTACTATTTCAGAGAGCCTTTTTGATCCAAATAATAAAAACTAGTCAAGAAAACCTTTTATTCTTCATTTAATGAATGTGAACCACAAACGTCATCAAATCATTGCACTTTCATTGTTTCCAGTGTTGCTAACTGTGACATCAAAGTTAACGAAACTTCGCTAACTTCAAAAGGCTGTAGTTAATTCATGAAGCATTGGTCGAAAGTGTGTTTATTATTCAATGAGGTTGGACCATCTGACAAAATTTTAGAATTTTAAAAGATGGTGTTCTCGAGAAAATGGCGATTTTTGAGAATTTTGCAATTTCTCGAATTTTTTTGCGGCAAAACGGTTGCACACAGAAGCGATACAGAATATTTTTCGGAAAACGGGTAACCAGGTCTTACCAACCACGAAAACAGAATTTTAAAATTCGAACCGGAAGTGCTCGAAAAAAATTCGCAAACTTCGACTTTTCAGATAAATTGACGTTCATTTGTTAATTTATGTACAAAAAGATACATATGTGCAAACCAAACTATAATAAAATATAGTTTATTTATATCCCTATGTACATACCACAACAAGAATTATAACTCTAGCTGTCTCCATAGCCGAATGGTGACGCTCCGAAGTTGACCATTTTCCATGTCTTCTACAATTCATAAATTGTACTCTCCGTCTTTGATGCCCATTACTTGGAGGAAAATTTTTTTCGACAAAACAAAACAAAAAAAAAAAAAAAAAAAATGGATCTCTTAAAAACCTGTCTAGTTGCTATAAAAAAGTTTCAACAATATCTGAGATGATGATGGTACAATTTTATTTTATTTTATTATTATTATTATTATTATTATTTTTTTCCTGAGTTGAAATGGAAGGCACCTTGTCCTGTAACTGAATAAAATTCGTTCTGTAAATCTGTGGATCCATACAGTAAATCTGTACACCTCTGGTTTTCTTATTTCAGTTGTGAATTCCGACTTTTATTCTTGACAAATATGTAGAATTGAACCGGTCATTGTTAAAAGGGGATATGTACCATTCCCTTTCAACAGTAACCGATTCATTTGTAACAGTTGTTGTGTGCACAAAACCAAGTAAGAAATATAATAATGTTGTCATTAATTTTTATCTGACCCTTGTAGAGAAGAGGTGCCTTCCATTTCAATTCAGGCAGAGCATGTACCATCACCATCTCAGATATTGTTGAAACTTTTTTATAGCAACTAGACATGTTTTTAAGAGATCCATATTTTTTTTTGTTTTGTCGGGAAAAAAAATTTCCGCCAAGTAATGGGCCATCAAAGACGGGGAGTACAATTCATGAATTGTAGAAGACATGGAAAATTGTCAACTTCGAAGCCTCACCATTCGGCTATGGAGACAGAGTTATAATTCTTGTGGTATGTACATAGGGATATAAATAAACTATATTTTATTATAGTTTGGTTTGCGCATGCGTATCTTTTTGTACATTATTAACAAATGAACGTCAATTTATCTGAAAAGTCGAAGTTTGCGAATTTTTTTCGAGCACTTCCGGTTCGAATTTTAAAATTCTGTTTTCACGGTTGGTAAGACCTGGTTACCCGCTTTCCGAAAAAAAAAAAAAATGTATTGCTTCTGTGTGCAACCGTTTTGTCGCAAAAAATTCGAGAAATTGTAAAATTTTCAAAAATCGCCACTTTCTCGAAAACACCATCTTTTAAAATTCTGAAATTTTTTCAGATGGTTCAACTTTACATAAATAATAAACACACAAAATACCATTATCGACCAATGCTACATGAATTAACTGCAGCCTTTTAAAGTTAGCGAAGTTTCGTTTACTTTGATGTCACAGTTAGCAATACTGGGAACAATAAAATTGCAATGATTTGTTGATGATTGTGGTTCACATTCATTAAATGAAGAATAAAAGGTTTTCTTGACTCGTTTTTTTATTATTATTATTATTATTATTATTTTGATCAAGAAGGCTCTCTGAAATAGTAAAATGAGCCTCCCCCTACTCCTCCGTTTTATTAAGCCGAAATAATCTGAGGTGCAACTTACGATTACGAAACACACAAATTTTAAGTTTACTTGAAATGGCCATTCAATAAATTCTGATGATCTATAAAAAGCGTGAACTATTACCTCAGTGATGATTTGGAATGCTCCAGACAAAGTCTCAATTAAGTGCGATGTCATTACAATGATCGAAAAAGGACAAAAAGTTAAAAAGAAAATCGAAACGTTTTCTTACGCATTCCAAAGAAATTTACTGACTTTTTAAACAGAACAATCCCAACATAAGAATAGGTCAATCGGAATTTTACAGTATTCGACTGCAGTGGATCAGTCCGCAACCTGCGAGGGAAGTGTGTATATGTGTGTGTGTGTGCATTGTGCAAATTTTAAGTTAGCTGCTACTGCGTTCCTACAAATCAAAGGTGCAGCCTGTATTGAAGCTGTCATGAGTGACCTATTTCCTTTAGTAGTATGATCCGTAGAAAATGACAACTGTCTTCAAGAATGTGGTGAATGTCCTGGAGTGAAAGGAATAAGTGTGGAATTTGTAATTACTGATCCTGATGAAAATGAAAGTGTTACGTATGCCATATGGGAAAACAATAATCTCGTTATAAAACTGTGCCACTTTCTGTTTTCGTGTCGTACATTGCTGGTTTAACTGTAAGGATTGTAATTCATGACTACATCAAGAAAATCCAAAGAGAATTAATTGCTACCGAAAAGCACCTTATAAAATTTCAAGATACAAATTCTATTTTACTTCATGTGGACTTCGCTGAAAACGGGACTGTTATTCTGCAAAGTGAAATTCAGAGTTATCACCGGTATATGAAACGACTGACAGTTTTGTTGTAATAAACTGCGATAAAACAGACGATTCGGCTCATGTACTCATAGCCATAGACAAGATTCTAAAAATACTCGAGAAAAGCGAAAATATATTTTATAGAAAAAAGTTTGAATACGTGAAAATAAGTGTCTACAATTTCCCAAAGCGTGTCAGTGATTTCTGATGGTGTTGCATCCCACTTTAGAAATCGCTTTCAGATGTCCGAGATGCAGACAAGTCAGATAAAGCAGTGATTTTGCAGTGAAACCGGCCATACAAGGATCTCTGCGACAGTATTGAGGGGGGGGGGGGGAGTGTATAGAATGTGGCAACGCGGCATAACCTTAGGCAAAAACAGATACACAGTATTAAAACCGCAGAAGAAAAAAGAAATGAAATCTTTAAGTTTTACGTCCCACGGTTATGCCGGTTAGGCTAAAGGAGACGGTGATTATGAAAAATGAATGAAATGGTGGAATGCAGAAAGTGGGAGGAAACGGGATAACCCCGAGAAAACCCACGAGCACGGTGTTTGTCCACCACAAAGCCACACGGCGCGAGCTGGGATCGAACCAGGGACCCCAAGCACCGGAGGTGAATGCTCTACCACTGAGCCACCCCGCCTCCACTAAAACCGCAGAAGAATTCGTGAGTATAGTGCCAGTACCAACTCCGGGTATTACTCTCGTTTTGTTGCCTGGAACTGAATTCGACGACTTCCGGAAGAAAAAAAGGGAAAGTATGCGACTGGTAACTGGTATTCAACGAAGTCATCTTTGGCTTTCGGAAAATGGCGAAGTTTTTATTGCAGTAACGGGTCTCCATGAACTAATTTCATGCTTCCCCCAAAATCGAACTTCTGCAATTCAAAGTGTAGATTTAAGAAATCTGCAAAAAGGAACTTTTGTTACATAATATATGTATGATAACCAGTGGTGCGTAGCAGAAGTATTATGAATAAATCATGAATTACGTGAAGTTGAAGTGCTGTTTATGCTTCCACATGGGCCTGCAGCATTTGTGACTATCGACAATGTGCTGCGCAAGGGCGGATCCAGGACAGACTTCTGAAAGGAAGGGGGAGGGGGGTAATACTCCTACTTGAGCTACTTTTAAGAGCTCCAAACTGAGATCGGTTGTATTTATATATAAAATAAAGAAGTTTCTTCCCCCTAGATCCACTCCTGGACGAGTTGAGAGTGAGGCAACACCTATTGGAGCACCTGCACGGTTACATGCTATTAGCGAAGAAGACACCAACCAAGCAAATGATTAATCCATGTAATAAAAAAAAAAAAAAAAAAGTGAAATTTTGTTTTCGAAGACTATTTTAAGTAAGTGAACTTGAAATTTGTGCGTTTCGTAATCGTAATTTCCACCTCAGATTATTTCGGTTTAAGAAAACGGAGTAGGGGGAGGCACATTTTACTATTTCACAGAGCCTTCTTGATCAAAATAATAATAATAAAAACAAACCGTCAAGAAAACCTTTTATTCTTCATTTAATGAATGTGAACCACAAACATCATCAAATCATTGCACTTTTATTGTTCCCAGTGTTGCTAACTGTGACATCAAAATTAAAAACCGCTGACTTTAAAAGGCTGCAGTTAATTCATATAGCATTGGTCGAGAATATTATTTGGTGTGTTTATTATTCAGGTAAAGTTGAACCATCTGACAAAATTTCAGAATTTTAAAAGATGGTGTTTTCGAGAAAATGGCGTCCAAAAATGGCGATTTTTTTGAAATTTTACAATTTCTCGAATTTTTTGCGACAAAATGGTTGCACACAGAAGCGATACTTTTTTTTTTTTTTTTTTTTTCGGAAAACGGGTAGCTAGGTCTTACCAACCGCGAAAACAGAATTTTAAAATTCTAACCAGAAGTGTTCGAAAAAGATTCGCAAACTTCGACTTTTCAAATAAATTGACGTTCATTTGTTAATTTATGTACAAAAAGATACGCATGCGCAAACCAAACTATAATAAAAATATAGTTTATTTATATCCCTATGTACATACCACAACAAGAATTATAACTCTAGCTGTCTCCATAGCCGAATGGTGACGCTCCGAAGTTGACCATTTTCCATGTCTTCTACAATTCATAAATTGTACTCTCCGTCTTTGATGGCCCATCATTTGGCGGGAAATTTTTTTTCGAGAAAACAAAAAATATGTATCTTAAAAACATGTCTAGTTGCTATAAAAAAAAAAGTTTCAACAATATCTAAGATGGTGATGGTACAATTTTATGTTTTTTTTTTTTTTTTTTTTTTTTTTTTTTTTTTTTTTTTTTTTGTCTGAGTTGAAATGGAAGGCTCCAAGATGGTTATGGACTATTTTGAAGCAAAAGAAAAAGAAACATCTAAAAAAGAAAAAACCTGAAGATTGGCATTTAGTATCTCCCCCAGATCCATCGACGGCTCCGGAATTGGTATCATGACTTATAATGAGCTTTTGTAAAAACGACCTCGTTTATGCGTATATTTACCATCGCTGACGCGCCTATTCCCTACGGACGTACTCCCTTGCTACCGCACGTGCTCCCTGTTGCGCTCCTGACCGAGCTCTCTTAGATGTCATTCGTGCTTATATTGTGCACACTTAGCACAAGTTGGATCGTACTAATGAACTATAGTTTTTATGGCATAGGTTCACACTCTATTTGTACTCATCACAATTACAAGTAACAAACCGTGATCTCTGCTACGTGAACCAGTGTTACGAACAAGTGATTTAGGAGAGAAACTAAATCAGCCATGTGCAACAGACGTCCCACTGAACTCTTGAAAATCCATTTTTACGTAACCTCGTAAATTGTATTGAAAATTTTTCTCACCCTCTATTGCGCAGTGTAAAACCTGTTCAGATTGATTCAGAGCATGAGAGATCAAGTCTCACACTAAAATGACAATAGATTTTCCTGCCTCAGTAATTGAGGAGTTTGACGTAATAAGGACGATTTTACGCCCCTTTTGCATCAAACGCATTTGTGGCTTTTGCCATGCTTGTTTAGCCTCCTGGTAATATTTCAATTCAATATCGGAATAAAATGCTGCATATTACATTGTTTTATGTAAGAAAAAACACTACTTAAATTTTCAACTTTGTTTTTCTCCAACTGCCTTTCAGACTTACGCCCTTACTGCATCAAACTCCTCAATTAGGCTATGTTTGTTACTGTTATAACAGCTTTTGCCTTCCTGTGATGTTAGTGTACGGTCGAGTTTCTCCACTGAATATTGTTATTCAGTTCTTGTGAGAATATTATATAGATTGTCTGGTACGGCCCCCGACACCAGTAAGTTTGTCTGGTTGGCTCAGCTCCTGTTGCAATTTGCACATGCCTGAACTAAATAATACCCAAGTTGTAAAAGAACTATTCAAATTTATAAAATAATAATAGATACGCTGATGACACGTTCATAGTATACAAGACATAAATATTTTAACTATTTTTCAGAAACTTGGATTCACTTAAAAATCAAATTAGTTGAGCACGAAAGTCTCAGAAATAGCTTAGACTTTCTCGAATTGTTGCTCAGCGTATTCAATAATAAATTCCAAAATGTATAGAAATTCTAAAATGCATGCATAATTCATTCTAAAATGCATGGGAAAACAACTGCTTGTAAGTTTTTACATCCACAACAAATTTGTTCAATCTAATTTATGGTCGAATTTTTTTTACGTCTAGAATATATAGATTGATATCATGTAAAGGGGATACAGCGGAATACAACTAAAAATTGTATTTGAATTAAGTGAACAGAATACATACGCTAGGGCACTTTGGATAAATTCAGAAAAGGAGCTTTTAACTTACTTTATAACTCAATAAAATTGCACCTAAATCCAAGAGTAAGTAGGTCGCCTTTTCAATTTGGCTTGAATTTCATTCCGTTCAGTCGGAGCAAACAAGGTAAAATTTTAGGTTTTAGGTTATCTGCAAATCATCCATAAATATTGAAAAGCCATTTTTCGTATTACAAAAATTATTCAGCTTCGGGTTTAGCGTCCCGTTCAGCAGTGAGGCTATATGAGACGTGGACTTTAAGCTTAACGTGGGATCCGGACCACGTCAGCTCTCGAACCAGGATCTTTCGCGCCTAATACGCCTACGCTAATCATATAGGCACGAGGAGACCTACAAAAGATATTACGTTAACAAGAGTATCTCTGCTGGGGTCTCAAACTATTTGAGAATCTGTCAGTTCTTATTTTAGGCCGACTAGAATAAAAGAACGTAAAAGGATTGAAATTCTTTGCGATTTTTGGCTTACCTAAACACTAGCCATATCCAAACACAACTTTAAGATCAAAATAAGAAAGAAGAATAATAATAAGGAAGAAAAGAATAATAAGAAACGTGTTTGAGTCATACTATATTAGAGCTAACATCTAGCGTTAAATTTAGATAAGGGGAACTTTTCCAAGAACTATGATAAAATTTTACCAGACTCAGTAATAGTAAATTGGATAGGTAACTCAATTTACCGGTTATATCAAGAAACTACTGGGTTATTATATAACTCATCTTTTAAGTTTTGATTTAGTGTGTAGGTGATCACTAGTTCAATGAATGAATGAATGATTATGATTTAATTAGAGCGTCAGCAGCGGGGCTATCTGTCCCCGTTACGATAAAGCCAATGGTGGATCATCAATAGCTCAAACATTGGCTTTGGTATTAGTGTTTCCTCCCAAAGAGACTAAGGTGAATAACATGTAAAAATCTGTAGATGCTAATATTCGTCAATTAATGTCTCTCAGGTAATGCTAAGAGAATTGGTTACCAGGAAAATAACCATCAAAATACAAACCAAAGGACATATTAAAATGATTTGAGTTTTTTTTTTTTTTTTTTTCAAAAATATGTCAGTCTATTTCTGTACATATTTTAAGATTTTTAAAGTACATATACAAGTATTTCACATATCCTTAGAATGACTTATGTTATAAGTGACATAGAAAATAGATAAGCTGCTGGTCTGTTGTAATATATATAGTGTTACTGAATTACAATAAGTAATAATGAAGATTTTTCAATTTCTGTAGAAAGAAAAAGAAGAAGGATAAGAAGATCATCCTCGAACAAGCACCCAAAGTGACTGAATTGGAGAAAGAAGAAAAACCAAAAACTGAGATCAAAAGGACGAAAGCGGAACTCGCATTTCTTGCAATGCAAGAAAAAATGGTAAGGTTGTGTCTCATGCAGATAAATAGTGTTCAGTTGAGAGATCCATTTCTTGTAACAGGTGAATCTTATCTCTTGAATTATTCTTAAGATAATAATTAAATATTATAATAATTATTCTAAAGATAATTTTTCGCACTGTCGACCCCATGATTCCATGACCAGAACACATCTTTAAGAAGTATATTTTGACCACTGGGAAATGAATGTCGACGGAGAGTCTTTTTTTGTCGGAAACAGAAAAAAACTTGCTGAGAGTAAGGTCTGATGAATAGGGAACATGAAGCACCACTTCATAATTGTTAATACGAAGAAAACCCTGAGTTAAGAGTGCCGATAAGCAGGAGCATTGTCTTGATGGAAAAGCATATAAGTAACTTTCTAGAATTGTTTTGCGTCAATATACTGGAATGTGCTTAGTCTTCGAACTATTGCGTAAGATGCACCCGTCATTGCAGTGCCCTTTAGAACGTAATGAGTGAGCAAAGAGTGTGCCTTCGCTGTGCCAAAGAGTGGTAACTATTACTTTCTGAAGACGGGCGGTAATCCGATTCTTTTCGGTGGCTGAGAGTCTGCGTGCTTCCGTCATGAAGACTGCCATTCTTTCAAGCATTGAAAGCGGTACTCATGTCTTATCCACTGTGACAATTGACGAAAAGAAAGCACCATTCATGATGTAATAACGTGTTAACGATGATTGATACATTGCTACCCGCACATCCCTTTTGTCAACAATCAGAATGTCTCTCTCTCTCTCTCTCTCTTACGGAGTTATAGATGAATATATATAGTTGCCACATTTCTCAGGTGGAGAAAACGAAATATAACATGTTCTTGGACACTGGTGGTCATTTGTAGTATCGAAAACGCTGCTCACTCTAACTTCGGCTATAGGAACTACGAACGCTGCACGGTGCTGCCTTCCATATCTCAGATTCACATGGTTTCTGCGTATTGTGGACTTTGTGGTGGACAAACACCGTGCTCGTGGGTTTTCTCGGGATCCTCCCATTTCTTCCCACTTTCTTCATTCCACCATTTTCACTCATTTCTCATTATCACCGTCTCCTTTAGCCTAACCGGCATAACCGTGGTACCTTAAACTTAAAGATTTCGTTTCATTTTTTTTCTGCGTATTTTCAGAATACGGTAACTGAATTCTTCCATCGGCTCACAGTACCTTAAAATAAGATCTTAGAGCTTGAGCGCAACTTGTAATGATCTTTGAAGCCGGGACAGGACGTTTGGGCGCGGACGTTTTAGCGCTGCCGTTTGGGCGCAAAGCCGTTTAGGCGCCAGACGTTTGGGCGCGAGGTACATAGTAAAAATCACAATTTACGACATATAAAGTAAGCTAGGCACTGAAAACTAAGCGCCAATCAAGATATATACATTTCCTACACTTCTATCTTTATCTCACCTCATTTATCTGTATATTTTCTATCTCTATCTTATTTATTCATCTAAATTAAATAGTTTAATGCGTTTGTGGCATTTGTTGCCTAACCTCGTCATGGATTGATTTTTCGCTTGTTCACGATTCTTGTACTTCTGATCTAATTTTTGTATTATATAAGAAAGCTAGGAAATAAAGGAATCAGACGAACTGTTAATTTTCTTAATGTTAATTAAAACATATTGATTTAATTTTTGTATTTTTTAAAGAAAGTTAATAATTACATATTTATGAATATTAAAATTTGTTTTCTTTCGTATTACGTTTGCCAAACTCTTCTCTTCCTTAAGTCCAATAAAGAACTACCAATAAAAGATTGCAGCGTAGTCGCTAACACTCTCGCCTTCGGTGCGATCGGTCCCGGGTTCGATTCCCGGTGGGGGCACTCGGTCGAAAAAGTGTAACACGCTCTTTCAGGCCAGCCACCCTGAATGAGGTTTTCCTGGGTTTTCTTCATTCACACCAGGCAAATGCCGGGGTGGTACCTAATTTATAGGTCCAGGCCGCTTCCTTCCTTCCCCAATCCTTTCTTCTTTCCCTTTCCCCGGATAGTGTGCTCCCTCAAACGTGACGGGCTAAATGGCCTTAGATGCCGAGAGCCCAGAAATCTAAAAATCCTATATCCTAATCGAGTTGAGGGAAAGATATTTTGCATACATGGTGTCTAAGACATATTTTGCATACAGGATGTCTAACACATTGAGTTTAGGAACTGTAGTATGCCGTATTTCTGGTATAACTTTTTTTATTAACATTCCAATATAAAAATCAAAACTTAACACACATTTTTTTCGTCCCTTGTAAGCATTTAATCTGCATTAAAGAAAGTGGCGAAAAAAAAAAAAAAAAAAAAAAAACGATTTCAAAGTGAAAAATAATAGTTAAGTGTACATATATTGGTCATTTAGCCACTAGAAATGTGTTTGACATTCACACTTATTGCGTAACTACAGCAGAAGGCCTGCTTTAAGTTTTTTAATGGAATAGGGTCACTATGTATGTAATGCAGTCAATCATATGTAGTCTGGTCGACTTACATTTGGCTTGAAAAGTTATCAAATAAAAAGCACACTTAACTTTCGTTGAAACTTAAATTTACAAAATTTAATTGTTAATTCAGTTTTTATAATTTTGAAATTCCAGTATTTCTAGTATGTAAAACAAAATCCAGTATAATTCAAGGACTTCCACTACAGTAGACACCTTGTGATATCTTGATTCGAACTTAGTACTCAGCGCCTAACATAACGACTTTTTAACTCGCGCCCAAACGTCTGGCGCCCAAATGGCTTCGCGCCCAAACGTCCAGTGCCCAAACGGCGGCGCCCAAACGTCACGTACCGTTTGAAGCAATAGCGTCACGTAAGAATGTCAGTGTTTGGAAAGGTGGTTGAAGAAGTACAGCAGTAGAGAAGAAAGTCATTGTAGATTTAATCTTTTGATTTACATGCATTTTCACTGACCATTTAAAGATTACTCTGTAAATGTGTTGCGGATTCGATGTTGCGTGAAGTTCTTGCATTCTAAGTCTACTTAGTACATAATGCACAAATATTATGATATATTACTCCGTCAGGATTAGTGAATGTTAAGTGCCTATCCGATAATGATTTCTTCATGTTGAAAGCGAAGCTCCTTCGTGGCTAAGCAGTTTCTGTGTGTGTGCATTTGGCGTGGCAGATTTGGGTTCGATTCCCGGCGGGAGCTCATGTGGTTCGGATTCCACGTTAAACTGTAAATCCATATCATGTAACCTTACTGCTGAAAGGGACGCTAAGCTCAAAAACAAAAAACAAATTCATGTTGAAAGCAGTATATTTGTCTGGAAATTCTGCTGAAAGATTAATTAGCTGCACTCAGTATATGCTTTAATTTAGGTTGTCCCATCTTGGAGCACTTTTTTATAGAATCGCAATACAAATTTGGCGAATTTTCTGCCTGTGTGGTATATATAATGTACTATACATATTTCAGGCACTTAAACACAATTGTCTACACTACCGAATACCCGTTACTCATATCAAATTCGTGCATTAATTTCTTGGTTGTGTGTAAAAACATCCTTAGAGGTCCACTTACGGCGCTGTTATTTGATTTTGTTAAATAAGGATCAGTTTACAATTAGATCCAGCAAATTGACTCACTGATTCTAATATCGTGTGTGAGAATTTTAAGGACAAAATGAGTTTTTAGTTTTTTGAAATGTTTAATCAGTTTTGTAAGTTTCGTGATTTTGACTGGGACGTTTGGATTATTGTTGGAAAATATGAATCATAGAGCGTTGATTAATACGTGCAATAATAGCAAGCTCTTTCCACTGCAATAATGTTCGAACTTTATTTCATATACCTAGTTATATCATAAATACTGTCACAAGTTTGAATGTGAATAACACAGAGAGTAATAACACCAAGGCAATTTATTTTGGTAATGTTTTACATTGGTATGTTGTACACCTGACGCACGAAGTCTGTCCGGCCACTGGTCAATGGCATTACGCACCACGTCAGTGGGAAAATTGTTCACTGCTCGGGTCAAGGATTGTTTCAGAGTGTCGACAGATGGATGCCGTTTATGGCAGACCTTTGCCTGAAGGAATGCCCAAAGTTTGTAGTCCAACGGGTTAAGGTCCGGGCTGCTAGAAGGCCAATCAGCGGTAGAAATGAAGTCGGGGACGTTCTGTACCAGCCAGTCCTGGGTCGTTTTTGCTTTGTGGCTGGAGCGAAATCCTGCTGGAAGGTCCGCCTTTCTGCAGGGAACATGGTAGCAGACAGTGGTTTCACTATAGGTGTTAGCACTGTGTCCTGATACACCTTGGCAGATGTTTTAACACCTTGTTCGGAAAAATGCAGCTGGGTTGTGCCTGAGTAGCTCACTCTCCACCAAACCATCACTGAGGCAGAATGGTGTGCCCTCTGAACCCTTGGAGCTACCTCAGCAGCTGCAGTAAATGACGTGGCATACACACGGTCATTTTGGGCGTTGTAGGCCTGCTCAGTTGTGAACACCTTTTCGTCAGTGAACAGAATCTTTCTGTGCAGATTGTTGGCGTAACGCCGCAACGGTCTCTTTGATTTAAGGACCCTCTGTGACATTAATGTTTGGGTCAGAAAGTGACCACTCCCCCTCGTATACGTCCTTAGATGTAGGTCACTCGTGAGCGCACGAGACATGGAATTTCTGCTGATGTTAATCTCAGCATCTATCACACTTTGTGTTCGAACAGGATTTCTTCGAATTCTTGCTGCGACTGCTTTCTGGACCTGCGGGGTTCGTACCGTTCGTGGTCTGCCACTCCTTGCGCGGTCAGCTGCCGTTCCAGTCTCGGTGTATCGCTGTATGGCGCGACACACGAATCTCCTGCTGATTTTTAGGGGTTTCAGGAGGTTGAAAATCTCACCTGCTGTCTTCCCGACCTTGTGTAGTCCAATTACTGCCACGCGATTTTCGTAATCGCTCCACTCCATCAGAACTCAGTACAATATCAACGTATGTCGTGAAGTCAAACACACACTAGATGCATCTTCCGCTTTATACACAGATGGCACCACTGTGCCACTCCGGATGCCTACAGCGCCACTCCAAACTTTGTAACGGTATTTATGATATAACTAGGTATAGCATTAGAATGGCGTTTAACTCAAAGATTAGGCATTTTAAGGATGTGATTTTTTTTTTTTCTGGAACTTTTGTTTGCTTCTGGCATCTTTATTCAGCCACAATTTTTTCCTTTCCTGTGGTAGAATCTATAGCCAACAAATAGTAATATTTGAGTTTAATGTTGTTTTTCAGCATCAATCCTATGCGAAAACACTACTTCTGCTTTTTATATTTACTCCAATAACAGATCAAATCCGGACCGTGCGCATAGACAACTTACACATCATTAACATCTTGGTTACAAAGTGTTAGTAACATGTAACTTTTAAGTAAAGAACACAATACTACAATGGGCGTAGAAATAGATAATACATACACCAAACTTTTTGTATCGTTATATATATATATATATATATATACGTGATTACGAACATTTTGAAAGAATGAGGGAACAATTTGAATATATTACAGATTTTGCATGTAATAAAAGTCATATAGTGAAAAATAATTTCATTCTCAGGTTACAAGAACGGCTAAATGAGATGCAAATTCTTATTCTTTTCTCCCGCATCAATTGTTATTTCAGTTTCGATGTACATATATTACTGACTGAAAATTTGCTTCATATTTAAGTTACAAAATCCACCAATAATAATTGCGTTTTACAAAATATGAAGTTACACTAACAGTGTTAATCTCTCGAGTTAAAAAAATTTATTGCTGAGTGTTGCTCTTGAGTGTGACCAGCACACGGAGAACATGTTTAAAGTCACTCACCTTTCTGCAGATGGCTTCAGGTCTTCGAAAGTTTTCAGGGTAATCAAATCTTTGCATCTGTCGAATGTAAAGGTAAAGGTTTATTCTGAGAACACATTTGGGGTAGATAATTTATTATTTTGTCTGGCAGTTCAATAAATAATTTCCTGTAGAACCATCTTTTCTTTTTGTAACTTTCTATTCTTGTTAGGACACAAGAAAATAGAAAGTGTTGCTTTTTGCACAGAAAATTATCTCGTATATTTGTTACGTAAAATATTACTATTTATTAAAAAAGTCCCCTAAAGTTGAAATTCTCTACTCACTTTTATGCTTGGCTGATGTTAACTCCCAATTATGTTGAAAAGTTTCGGCTACTTAAAGTACTTGCTGAGAAGTGGGTGAACATAAAAGAATTCATTTCATAGTTCTACAAACTATTCGTTGGAATCTATTGTGTGTTTTTCTCTTCTGCATTGTTTTCTTACGCTCGTTGAATAAAAGAGAGACGAGTCAGCTGTTGTTTTACCACTTAAAAAATACAATTAAAATAATTATTACTTCTTAGGAAAAAAAGAAAATTAGTTTAACGTCCCACTATTATGTTCCTATGCTAAGGGAGATGGTGATGATGAGATGGATAATGCTGGTGGAATGAGAAAATGGGAGAACTCAGAAAATTCACGCATACGATGGGATCGAACTAGGGGCTCCATGCACCACATATGGATGTTCTGCCACTGCCCTACCCCGCCAAAGAAAAAATGTTTGTAGTCGAAACGCATCTAATACATTTAGAATCAAATTCACTACTATACAATAATTATAATTAATAATAATAAGTAATAAGTAAGTAAAACTAAGGCAATGATACATGGAATATGAATATATATATTTATTGATTTTAAACGGAAACTTTAGATATGTGTTTTATTATTTCGTTGAATATTTCTTTTCTCCAGGAAACTAGATAGGTCAACTCTATAGGAAACATTAAGTTGTTTTATAATTATTTGATCAATTCGAGATACAGAAAGTATCAAATATTGCGAAATTTTCCTTCATTGTGTTTTACTTTTTGAAAAGTGCTATTATAATTGGAGATAATTAGAAAGAGGAAGAGAAATCATTAGAACATATTTTGAGAAATTGTATTGTGGGGACTACTGGAGAAAGAAAAAAGTAAAAAAAAAAATTGCATATGATGGATGTTAGGTTCCATGTCTTTTGTCAAGACGCAGAGGTATGGAGAGATGGAAAATTCTTGATTCGAGTGGCAGACATTCTAATAGTAGTAACACAGTAATTAAAATAATTAGAACTTGATTACTGTATCATAACGCTTCCTTTTTCTTTTCTTTAATTTCAGCAAAAGGAACGTATTAAACAGAAAGCATCGATGACCCACAAGCAGAGAGTGGAAGAATTTAATAGGCATTTGGACACACTTACTGAGCATTTCGACATTCCCAAAGTTAGCTGGACTAAGTAAAGTTCTCAGCAGGATGAAGAGAAGTCTTCATTTCATTTCAAGATTTGGATTTGAATAATTGACTGGAATGATGAAAATTTACTCTTTTGAATTTGAAATATACATATTTCAGATATTGACTAAATTTTATTAGGGAAAGCTGAAAAAAAATACTGGTTGAATTTGAATACAAAATCAGTATTTCAAATACATTGTCAGATCTATATGTAAAAGAAACTTTGTAAGATAAAGGTATATTATCTTTTCTTATGGTTGAATGGTATAATAGATAGCTCGTTCATGTATACAGTGTATATTGTTTTAATATATATTCATATTTATTACAGTTACTTTTTTTATTAATACACTGCTTGAGATTAAAAGAGGAATTGGAAGAAACTTGATTCTGTATGGTAGTTTTGTTGGCTCTGCTTCATCCTTTATTGCGCAAATTATTAGTATACTCTATAACGAAAGCTACAAACTGGATTCAGATGGTTCTTATATCTGCATGAACACATTAACTTGAATTAACATCTCTAGTAAAGGATATTGACGTCCCGTTTCTACCACCAAGGCTATGTGAAGTGTGGAGTAGCAGTTGAAGCTGGAGTCCAAGCCTTTTTCACCCCACACTAGGAATTGAACTAATCACTTGCGTGAATTGAATCACACTTTCTTATTGTTTATAATTTCTCCTTATCAACTAAAGAGGAACCTTGCAGTCTGGTCTGAAAAGAAAGAAGTACATTTTTTATTTAGTGCTTCCCCCTCCCACGCATGGTAATATTTAGTGATGCATGGGACCAAGAAAAGCTATTAAAATGGATAGTGGTTTTGTATTTTATCGCAAAGAGAAAATGTTAAACCCTGTCAGATCATTCAAAATCAGGAGATTCGCAATCTAGCCTTTCTGGACAAAGAAGTTGAATTAACAAGGACGAAGATCGTATTCTTGGAGCAAAACTAGAAAAACGAAACGTTCCTATAGCCGCACAACATACAGAAATTCTTGCATTAAGTTATTCACGGCAATTCCTTTTTCTTTCTTTAAGTAAAGCATCTAAACTAGCTGTAAACGCAACGATATCGAATTCCCTAAATATTTCACAAATCACAGTCTGATATTTATCTAACTCAACGCAACGATACGTGTGAAAAAAGGGAGTTGTCATTCGGCAAAATTGACGATTTTATTCACTACTTGCAGCGTCGTACATTGTATGAGTAGCACAAGAAATCAGTCGCTTATAAGAGTCAAGCATCAATTATGAAAGCAATGATTATGAATTTCCGTGTTCAATCAGAACATTACGTCGCTTGTTACTCAATATGAGGTTTCCATGTAAATTTGTTTCAAGAAAAAGTGCAAAAGTTGAATTGAATGAAGTTATTGCTTGAAGATACAGTCATTTAAAAAAATAATTCCACTCCTAAGGACATAGTGACGTGTACCTAGACAAAGCAACTTTTGCAATCGGTAGCGTATGCCAAAGAATTCTGACAGTTGCAACGCCGTGTGAACAAGGGGAAAGATTGATGATGCATTGTGATGTCCGATTTGTTTTTGATGGCTTTATAAACAAAGAGATGACTAATACTTCTGATGAAGGAATGAATGTAGAAACTTAGGAGCGGTTGAAAACTTCATACCTAAGTAGTAAGTTAATATTTGGTATGTTTGATAACGCTCGCCGCCCGTGGTAGAGTTCCCGTTCTTCCGAGGTGATTTGTAACGTTTTCTTCTTACCGTCAAACAGTAATATCTAATAAACTTACCCCTACCATTAGCCTATTGCCAAAAGGAACATATAGAACTAAAGTTACCGAATATTATGTAAAGTTAAGAAAATAATTCACTTTTCATTGTGTGTAGTTAGAACTGCTTTTAACTAAACATTTTATATAAAATAAGCACCAATCTTCTAAAAAGTGAAGAAAATTTTCACGACTATACATGGTATTCGTACTCAGTTCCAATGTTTTAGTATCTATATATGAATTATCTGAATAAGCTGAATTATAAGTTGAATTATATTGGTTCATTTAACATTTTTCTTTGCTTTATCTCATTACATAAATCATTCATTTTGTAATACAAATTCAAAAGTGAACCAAACTGTAGTTAGAGAATATTATTAAATAAACGATTTTTTTCCAAGTCTTCCCAGATAAAACAGAAAAAATAATGCACAGTTTATTGCGTTATAATTTTCGAAAAGTTCCTCTACCGTTAGCCTTGAAAACACGCGTTAGTATTTTATAAATATTGATCATTTTCCAAGACTGTCATATTGTTTTTTGCTGTTGAGTTATTTACAAAAATAAGAAAAAGTGGTAAAAGGCGTAGTGAAGTCTTCGAAGAAAAGCTATGTAAAAATTGCCACCTAGTTGTATAACTACGGTGGTTGTACTTGCGGGAGGTGCACTTCTTTACTAAGGGTATAGATAAAGTTTATTTAAAGCCGTTCCTAGGTATACAATATTCTGAAGCGAATTGGCGTGCCATTATTGTCTGTGCTTCCTCTAATAATCGAAACATTATTATAGAAGTGTTAAGTTTTTAAAAGCACAAATCGAAAATAAATAAATAGTGCTAATGGCGAATCAGATGAAGATTTACGCTAAAATGAAGCTCCTTCATATGAAAGAAATGCAATCGAGGCAACAAGTCGTCTTTTTTCTTTCCTCTACCATAGGTTGGTGGGCAACATGGAAATTTTACATTTCTCCCTTGGGAGAGCTGGTTTATACTTTGATGAAGTCCCTTCTTCGTAACTGCATCTAGATATTATATCCTTGATCTTCCTCTGTCTGGTTTTCCTTCTGTCTTTCCCTCTATCAACACGGTGATCCAGTCGGAGTGTCGAATAAGATGGCCAAGCATGCTGTTTCTTCTTTTTCCTATTATCTTCATGATCTGTCGTCCTTCATTAGCTTCCTTTGATACGTCTTCGTTTCTTTTCCTTTCGGCCCATGATGTGCGCAGTATTCTGCGCCAACACCACATTTTAAATGCTTCCAGCTTGGGTATTTCAACTTTTCTCAATGTCCACGTCTCTGGTCCGTAAAGCGCCACGCTCCATACCAGTCTTAATCGTTTATGCATATTTCTATTTAGCAATACGTAAAAATTTGAGAGAAGTAGACACTTTACAGACTCCAAGTCTACTATTTACTACGAATACAAATAAATAACGAAACAACAGGGATAGAGCATTCAACTAAAGTATAATAGTTTTCTAAAGTTTCGATGTGTTTCTGCATAGCAGTGTATCTGTGGTACATACTATTACAGGTTTAATTTTCCGACAGAATACACAGCACCAGGGATGATCTACCTTTTTTCGGCACAAAAATTTGTATATTGGACCTTATGGGAAGAACATGGCTACCGAATTTCCTCAGTTTCTAAGGAACTAGGTATCTCTAAAGGGAAAAAAAATTGCAGCATTCTACAGAAGTTTATTAACGGGTTGAAATACTTAAATTGTATATTTGTCTGCTAGTTTAGCAGAAATAAATTATTAAAAAATAAATAAATTAGTTTCTTTTTATACAAATTATAATATGTCTAACTTCGGAACCAATTATGGTAGAAAGATCAACTTTTTTTGTTTTATTCCTTGAGAAGAAACAACTCTAATAGTTTTAATCACAACCATATCTGATACGCCAATTAAAAAATAGTATTTTAATATAAGTATTAAAGTCCACTTGTCAAGAAGTTTGACGAGGGTAAGGCATCCGCACCCACCCTTTTCTTCTGTTTTCGTCCCGAAAGATATGAAGGGACCGTTTTCACAGCAGGTGTCAATGCGAACGTAAACATCCTGTCCTCACGTTCAATAGCCCAAGTTCGGCCACTTTCTCTCTCTTTTTTTTCTCTCTCTCTCTCTCTCTTCCGAGGAGGTGTTTCTACCGTGTAAGAAAATTATAGATATGTAGAGAAAATGGTGATCAATTATTTCTGATAGCCAGATGTTAGACAAGCATTCTAAAATGCCTTCGAATTCCAAAAATGTATCGACCATAACTTTACCATCTGGTTATTTTCAGGAGGCAAAAGTTATTATTATTATTATTATTATTATTATTATTATTATTATTATTATTATTTGGAGTTAGAGTGCAAAGCCACGAAGATACGAATGGCTCCATTGGCTAAACATACACATAGCTGCCCCCCATTCAGAACATCCCATTGTGCGTTAGAAAACATGCTATTACAATGCGCCCCTCGCAAAAAACTAATTCAACTCTTATTGACCTCAGTAGCGCTTACTAATAGCGTAAATGCTATAAATCAGGCATTTGCAAGTAGGAACAGGGATTGGCCGAATCACAGAAATCTTACTGTCGTCACGGGCTGTTAAAGGTAATATATGACATTTTCACAAGAAATAATTATCGGATAATTTAATAACGGACAATTTCGCGGGCTGTATAAAAGAACTCGGCGTGTCAGATCCGGCCCGCGCACCGATGTTTGGATATGCCTGCGTAAACATTCAACAAAAATATTTCCCCCGTAGGACGCTTCTTTGTATTGAAGAGAAGGCTAGTTCCGAGAAATGCCCAAACAATAGTAAGGAATTTGAATGTCAAGTTCTGACCACCAGAACTTCCCGCGAAGTGATCTTATACATCCCAGCTAATCATTCCAGTTAGTGAGCAAGTACAGGTCAGATCTGTGTGGGAAGCTAAACCGAACTGTGACAATTTGCGTAGTATAACACATTATGGAAAACGGACCAATAATGAAACGAAAGAAGAAGGGTCATTTTCCAGGGCAGTGATGATTTCAGGGGTGATTCTGGGGGGGGGGGATTCTCCCAAGAGCTACGAAATTCACCCTCGTGTTTGAGATCTTCGCAGAAATTTCTGTGGAGCACGCAATTTTTAGTCGCTTTTCCCCCTGTGCGTGGTGCCTCCGGAGGAAATGATCTGAAATTAACACTGCTGTAGGATAATTGGAGATTGGCTTACAGTGCTTAGTCTTAGCGAAGTAAGCACGAGAAACCAGAAATATCACAAAAAAAAAAAAAAAAAAAAAAAAAAAAACAGGGCTTTTGCTCCGCTGTTCCCCCGTGAAAATGCACGGTTTACACACAATACAGGTTGGATCTAACAGGGCTATTTAGAGAACGTCTTATAGGGCATTTGGTGTGCAGTGTTGTCTGTGGACAAGGAGGCAAAACCGTGTTTTTCATTAAAAAATGGAGTATTTTAAATTTCCGTCGCCCCCTCAGGAGACGCTTCTTCAATGACACCGTATTCTGCCTCTTTCTCCCATTCTCTAGGCCAATTAGGACTGACAGGCATTTGAATAAGTCCATTACTTGGTTGCCTAGTAATTAGCCATCATATTGGCTGCCATATTGGATTTGGACAAATGTTCTCTCATGTTACCATGTAAAATATGTCTTCTCGTGATGAAAGCTACCAGAAAAAGTAGGTTTCGTTTAGTCCTAAGGAAGTACGCTACATCCTAGAGTAATGCGTGCATATACGCATTTGTAACTTTGTACAGTTAATCGTTAGACAACAGTGTTGCCGGGTTGTAAGGTTTCTAAGTGGCAATAAACAATGCCATATTTAAATTCATCGGCCTCAGAAACCTATAGTTTGACACCAAAATTATAATTCTAAGTGCCTTGGTTCACGATCTCTCTCTTTATATATATATATATATATATATATATATATATATATATATATATATATATATATATATATATATATATAGAGAGAGAGAGAGAGAGAGAGATTTACGTAGGGTGGCGGCCATATTGGAAAATGACGGCTACCAGGAAAACACCTCAAATTTGAAATATATTCCCAAGACATTATTTTAAAAAGAACTTAAGGGACATTTTTTTACGGACACCTATATATGGGGCCAGGACTTTACATTGTCGGAATCCTGTGGGGGCACCCCTCTTCCCCCTTCCTTTCGCCACTACTATATGCTATAATATTTGTCCGGAAGGGAAAAAAATTCCCAAAATAACAGCGTTTTCTGATATATACTGTTCTTCCCGCTCACTCTAGAAAGCATCTTAGGGCCATATGCATAGTTATTCTGCGGGCTACTTAGGGGCTATGTACGGGACACGTGATAATTTGCGTTGCAGAGTTCTCCCGCAGGGTCAAACAAGCCCGCAACCTCCCCGTAAGTCAAGGGAAAGGCTAGGGGTGCTTCAACGCACCCTTTGCTAGCCCGTAGCAGTTTCTGTTGCTGTATAAAATGCATATGCTCCGTGCTGACAAAATATTTGAGTATGTTAATGAGTTTACCGAATTCGTTGAGTTGATTAAGCTATAATAAATGACATATTTTGATGCCAACCAATTTAAAAATATATACCAATTCCTGAAAGAAGATTACAGGATATTTTGCTTTCGCTCGTACAAATATTGAATACAAGGTCATAGAATGGACTAACAACTTCTACCTGAAATAAAATAAACGAGAGATACTTGTTGTTACAGTATTGGTACTGAAGTAGATTTTAGATTCGATTGTAGAATAGCTTCAGAATTGATTCTAGGGGTCTAGTGGTGATTTCAAGGATCGGCCGGGGGAGGGGGAGAAATTTCTCCCCGAGAACCATGACATTCCCTCAGGACCACATAGCCTATCGTGCTCAATGTGAATTCTCAGTATTTTCGTTACTAATACATTTCATCCGCAGTATATTGAAATCGCCACAAAAAAAAAAAAAAAAAAAAAAAAAAAAAGAATCACTGATGGGAAAAATTGACTCAATAGTTACACATATTTCATCGTGAAAATGTTATTCTAATGTGTTTTACATCCTTCTCCCTGTTGGTGTTTTCCTACATTTCTCAGCATAGGTAAACTTGAGGAGCGCTAACTTCCCTTTTTTTTCACTAATGATCTAACGTCTTCTGCATTCTTGGTTTCTTACCTGACCACCAGCTGCGTACACATTTATAATATGCTTGCAAACTTATATATTATAAATAAATAAGTGCGAAAAACCATGCCCAACACAGGATAAGTTTGCATTTATTCCGATTCCAAGCTGGGCACAATTTGAGGGATCACGCATGATTTTGTCCGCGGAAGCAGGCACATTAGTGTTCGTGATATGCGTATAAGGAAAGACAAGTGGAAATCATCGAACTCCTGTTTATCGACGCGCTGTAATTGCTCAAAGTATGCATCGGTTCACGTGATTATGGAAACAGTGTTAAGAAGTATGGCTCATAATTATGCAATTATAATGGAAAACTAGGTTCTAGTGACCACCTACTACAGATAGATGCATATTTTTTATACTAATTTGATCATTATTCGATTAAACAGTTCTATCAAATTTTGACACATTTCTTACATTTTCAGGTTAGGTTAGAGCTTTGTATTTCTTTTAGCAAAGTATGTCTATATGAAGAGCTCCATTACTACTTGCAGATTAACTTCAGGAGGGCTCAGTATAAATACAGTGTGGGCGTATAACATAAAAACTACAGTACATAAGATACGAATCAATCTGTGCTATGTGGCTAAAAGCACGAATGCTACCTAACTGAGTTATGGTAGGAGCGCATCAGGCGACTCCGAGTGATAGTGAGCGGGTGCGTCCATAGGGAGCAGGCGCGTCAGCGATGGGGGTAAACGTATATACGAGGATAGTGGAAGAGCACACTTACACACACAACACTTTCATTATCACTTAAATCATTTCAATATGCTGCCATTGTTGGTAATTATTTATATTTACTCTTTCATTCCTTCACGAAAAATGTAGGGCTTCACATCGTATTTTACCTATAAATTTTCTATTTCGTAAAAGTATCTGCTCGAGTGAACCCCTAATTCGTTTACACACCATTGCAAACTCGCCCGTTCCCTACGGACGGACCTCGACTGCAGCTCTCCAGCTTCACCTTGGCATTAAACCGTAGTAGATGTAAAAATTGCTTGTAATAAGCAGCTTGCAAAGTTTGGTGCGTGGTTTTGAGACGTCTGGCTTTCACTATATGTATGTATTTCTTATACAATTGTACGCAATCAGATGATAACACTCTAGGAATAAGTAGATAAGAAGTTTTACGCTATTTGCATGGAATATCCCCCCCCCCAAAATACTGTATTTAGAGACATAACTTTTATGCCCTCTTAAGGTTAACTTTTACTGGCAAATTGTTTAGAAAATACATTCACAAAAATATTATGGGCTGATTTTGTCCAAAAAAATTACATTGCATATGTAATTTATTTCTAGTGGGATCTCTATTGTAAAGCTACAGCCTCACACGTTTTCTAGCTACATATCCATATTTCTTTTTGCGAGTTAACAGACTTTACCTGAAAATTAAAAAAAGAAATGTATTGCTAATATACACCGATATTTTTGCTTTTCTATATCACTTTATAACTATTTTCAAGTTAACAGACTTTGTATGAAAATTAAAAAAAAAAAAAAAAAGAAAGAACTGTATTCCTATTCTACACCATTATTTTTCCGCCTTGGCAAGAACAAAGTTCAGAACATTTATTTCATTTTTTTGATATAGCATATGTTGTATCCATGCAGTTGCTGCTTCGATGTTAATTCTCATAGTAGAATTGAGTTTCGGAGTTCTACCTTCAACTTTTTTTTGACAAAATTTTAGCCTCGCTCGAGGTGTACTAGACCAGTCAGCTCTCAGTGTTAACCGTACCTGAGGGATCACTTTGGAAGCTTTATGCATTGCACAGTCAAGGGGAAGGTTGAGGAAGCCCACAGGTACGGTTCGTCTAGGGGACCCTTACGTGGTCGACTATGCATATGGCCCTTAATGATCTTCCAGAGGTAACGGGGAAAAGAGGATACTTCACACCACATCGTCCAGTCTCTTAGTATGGAACCATTGAGGGAGACAAACTCTATAAAGCTAACAGTATTTGGCAGCTGATAGGTAATCTCAGAAACTGGTCGAGAACTTGTTTCATTCAGACATCCACCCCCTTCCCCCTCCATTTCACTCCGCGGCCAAGCCTAGAGTGGGGCATGACTTACCCTCGTCAAACTTTGACAGGAGGACTTTAATACTTATATTAAAATGCTTTTTTTTTTTTAATTGGCGTATCAGATATGGTTGTGATTAAAACTATTAGAGTCGTTTCTTCTCAAGGAATAAAACAAAAAAAAAAAAGTTGATCTTTCTACCATAATTGGTTCCAAAGTTAGACATATTATAATTTGTATAAAAAGAAACTAATTTATTTATTTTTTAATATCTTATTTCTGCTAAACTAGCAGACAAATATACAATTTAAGTATTTCAACCCGTTAATAAACTTCTGTAGAATGCTGCAAAATTTTTCTTTCCCATTAGAGATACCTAGTTCCTTAGAAACTGAGGAAATTCGGTAGCCATGTTCTCCCCATAAGGTCCAATATAAAAAATTTTGTGCCGAGAAAAGGTAGATCATCCCGTTAAGAAACCTACTATAAGTTAAAAGGTATTGAACTCTAGTCTAGAAAGCCAAAAATGACGTGATACAAGCTGATCATGCCGACTGCGCATCACCCGATTAATAAGCCGAATCGCCGAGCAGAATCGTTTGTGGCCTGTAGATAGGGCTACTAAAAGTGTTTTCGTTTGAATAGTAATGACCTTTTCCACGTATTTGCAAATTATGTATGCACGTGTATGAGAAAGACGTGCAAAATCACAACGCGTAGAATCTTTCGACGTAACTTCTCTATAAACATTTGAAATGCCTAAGTATGAAACACTAGGTCGAATGACATGCGCAGACTGAAGTTGCACTGCTCTGCATATTGTAGATGTTATTAACAATTAAGGAACAGACATTAGTATTTCATAGTTTAATATGATATTCATTTACTGGATTAAATATTGTTTGTTAACTTATTGGATAGAAGTTAAGGGGAATGTGGGGATTAGCATTTATTTATTTATTTATTTATTACTTGTGCAACTATACAAGTAGTCTTTGTTACACCGTTAGGACAGTGTGTATTACTGTTATGAGATATAATAATAACAGATACAAACTGTTTTTTCATAAAGTATATTTTTCATGTTTAGTGACTCATGAAATTAATAATCTATTTCAGCAGAACAAAGATCTATCAACCGCATCATATCAGTACTGGGGTACATACCTTTTAATGCCATAAAAATAAGTTTTTCTATAAAACAATGCGTGGGAATTACCCTCAAACATGTCATTTTGTTCAGCATGGTATGAACTAGCGATTGATATGTGTCTTATCTTTAATGCGTACGAGTGCTAGAAGAAGGTGCTTGCGCAAGTTGTTCTGAATGGTGTGGTTTCACTTATTAAAATGTTGCTTGGAAAATGTCAGGAAAGCAGTATGTAAATAGTTCTCAAACATTTTGTTATATATTTGGAATTTATGTGGTAAATACAAGAACCGGCAAATACCGAAATTTTTGGGAAAGCATATTTTGCTTATTTTGGCATGAAACTCAGAGATCAGAACAAGTCATTTGCTCCCACATTGTGTGTTATGTATCTGTGGTAGCGGCATGACGCCACACTGTTCCCCCTGCCTATCAGTACCCATTGTATTTTTTTAGGAACTGGAGGACGCTATGTATTTTTTCAAGGTGGGGGACGGCGTCCCCCCGCGTTCCCCCTCACTTTTACATCTGGGTATGGCCTGAACAGAGAACTGTTACTTCTGTATGACGTATGGCCAAAGTAGCGGGATTCTACAAAATCGTGTATCCGAACTTAGAATCGATGATTGTACCTGTTCTTCATGATCCAGGGTTATAGATCGGAGGTAAGTAATGAAAACAAGTGATTTTGATTGTTCCGTGGGTGGCAATAATAGTAATTCAAAACCTCTTGCTCAATAATATTTTGGTGAAAAACCTCGGTACTCTTGAAAGCCACATGGGATCACATATAAGTGACAGTAATTTACTCGCACACCCGGTACATCGTACTCAGTGTACAGAAATCAAGATGAAGACTTCCAGTTTTTTTTTTGTTTGTTTGTTTGTTTGTTTGTTTGTTTGTTTTGTTCATGACGGATTAAACGGTTTAATAGTATTCTGCAAAGATATCATTGGACTGCTGAAAGAAGGAGTTCAGACGTATGACAGTAATGGAGGTTATTTATGGATTTATCCAAGAGAAGTTACTAGGTCGTATAACTATATATTGGAAACGAGCTAGCATCAATTCCAGTTGCCTGTGTGAACGGAACAGTCGAGCGTATTGTAAGCATCAGAGTAAAGGAGAATGGCCTGGGAGGAAAAACTTGCTAGTGGGATCAAAGAACATCCTGAATGAGCATTTGATTGACCCATACCACATGTTATTGCCTCCTCTGCACATAAAATTAGCTCATAGGAGCAGTATGTGAAAGCATTGGATAAAACAGGAAACTGTTTCCAAAACCAATGTACTCAATTCCCTAATCTTTCAACTGCAAAGTTGAAAGAACGAATACTTGTTGGGTCGCATATACAAAGTTGATACGGCGGTGGATCAAATAGTAATGCCTCCTGTGGAATGAAAAAGATATTAATGAACATAACAGCTAAAGGTATTACAGATCATAGCCTGAACTGTCCTCTACAGAAAACTATCTTTCAACATAGTCTGCATGATTTTGAACACATTTGCATTATCCTCAGCATCAAAACCATTTTAGGAAAATTTAGGAATTTGCTTTTTGACTCGTGATTTTAAAGCTGTTTTAATTTAATCCAAGTGATTGAATCTGTGACTTTATGGTATCCCAAGTTAGCAATTATTCCTTGGGCAGAGTCATACGAGATGTTCAATGCATCAGCAATCTGAACTGCAATGCGTCTGTCTCCTCGGGTCAACTCATCAGCACGCTCTCAATGTGCATTAGCGACTGATGCTGCCGACTGGCCGCTTCTGGATTTATCTGCAATTTTTTATCACCGTTTCTAAACTTCTTCACCCAATGCCGCACATTGCTGATATCCGTTACAATGTCCTCAAACAGTTTTCAAGCGATTGTTGATTTCCCTAGGTGGACAAACTTCTTTTGCCAGAAACTCAATGACAACTCTTTTAGTTTCAAATCCCTGGTTCTAATCTGAAAAGAAAAGACTACATTAGTAGAGTAACTGTACGTCTATGTGATACATACGTAGATAGTTCAGTAGTTGCAATAGAAACAAAACTATAGCGACGGAAGCATTACTTCTTGACCCATCCTCGTATCTGATGAACATTTCGACAATGGAGTGATGGAAATAGAACAGTAAACTTGGAGAAGTTCGATAAATGTTATGCGTAATTTCTTTGATCAGAATAAGCACTGAATTTAAGGAAATAGTGGAAGACATGCTACAGAATTTTAAACAGAATGGAAGATGAACCTGGAACTACATTTTCTAACGTCACACCTAGACGCATTTCCGAACAATTGACTGCCACATTCAAATAACATGGTGAATGGTTTCATGAAGAGCTTAAAACCCTAACATCGTTATCAAGGTAGCCTAATTGGCTAATAAACGTGTCTAACAATTGCTGGAGTATCTATCACACGTAAAGGAGAAGTGCACACAAAAGAGTTTCAGACGTTCATTTATACGCAAACGTCAACGGAAGTAATTATCTCCGTCTTGTATATTTCCAACTTCGTATTGTGTCTATATCTTCATATTTTTACGCAAGTGTATGTATTTTCTGCTACTGCCTCTGGTGAATATCCCTTTTTGGAGGAAAATCATTTCTTCCATCGTATATCATCTGGTATTCCTGAATATTGCAATGGTGCCCACCCCCTTATGTCCATGACGCACCCCTCCAAATTGTCTATCCATAGGTGTTCTTCCATGAAAAAAAAAATTTTTCGATTAATTTTTACACCCCCTCAAACATATTTATATAGATTTTTACCCCCAAATATTTCAATGACGCAATTTGCGTCATAGCCCCCCTTTGTGGGCACCCCTGAACATTGCACATTGAATATGATCTTCAATATATATATTCTTTCTTGAATTTAGTTCAGGGATTTTGTACTTAAATACAAAGCAATAATTCCTCGAAAGTCTAAACATATGATTCAGAACGGATTATTTTATAGAACAATTAATCCTTTTAAGATATGTTTTTTTAAGGGTGTTTTTGTTAACTTTCAGTCAAGAAGGTACAGCATCATCGCTAATTATCGTAGGATTATGGTTCATACGTCGTTTTGTTCAGAATAGAGTAGGATTTCAGACAGTACCACTCACATGTACCTGAGGGGATTTTTTGACAAAAAAATCAAAGTTTGGGGCCCCCTGAACCCTCCCCCGGGTCTGCGCACAAACCTGAAAAAATTTTTGAAAAATACTACGTAGCGTACTAAAGCGTTTTTCACAGTCCTTTGCACCCTTCAAAAACAAACCGCGTAACTCGATGTTGTATCACTGCGCGCACGACTATTTGCTGATTGGTGAAGAGGAAATTGTTTCATCTGTTTCCCGCAATATTTCAGCTGCAGCACGTGCATGTATTTTTGCCATTGCGATGTGCATTAGTCGTCTCCAGTGTTGCCAATTTGGGGGAAAGGTCGCTAAATCTAGGGGATTCGCCATCCAGGATAGCGACAAAAATTAATTTTTCCGATTAGCGACTTTTTTGGTGATTTGGGAATGACGACTTGGCGACTTACTTACAAATCTAGCGACTTTTGTTCTGCAAGCAATTTGTCCTAAAATAAGTACTATTAGCTCGAATCAGTTCAGATATATATGTCTTTTTCCTTTTGCTTATTTGAATCAGTGCAAGTGTTGACGAACTGGAAAAGTACACAACATTTATCTGGGAAAGTACACAACATTTATCTCTATATTCCCACTTTGATTGCTGTTATCTCTTACCTTCTATCGGGGACCAACTTCAGCTTTTAATGACCTTTAGTTTACAGAACTTCCCTTTAGAGCCACAAATAATACATTACCGATAGCAAACTGATTATCTTTAGAAGCGTGAATAGAAGTGAAGTAAGATTTTTTTCTAGACTTTTAATTTTTTTCGTTTTTCTAAACTCATTTTTGATTTCGTTGAATCAAAATTGATCATAAAGTTAATATATTTAAAAGTGAAATTATTGTTAGTTATATATGTGTCTTTCATATACGTTCTTGTAGATAGTACTATAACTTGAATTGATCACGTATCTTATATATATATATATATATATATATATATATATATATATATATATATATATATATATATATATATATATGTGTGTGTGTGTGTGTGTGTGAAAAGGCAAAATTCCACGAAAAATATTTTAGCGACTTTTTACCCAAAATTGGAGTCATTTCATCTCCTATTTAGCGACTTTTTGTAACAACTTGTTGGCAACACTGGTCGTCTCATTCTCACACCATCGCCGTGATATGGGGCAAAATATCCAGTACTATATAATTCCCCTCTCCTTTAAGAGCAACTGAACATTGTTATTTTTCCCCAAACTATATTTACAGATGAAACTACAATGCGTTATGTCAAATTATCAACTGAACGATAAACTGGTATATAACTGCAAGCACATTTATCATTATGGGAGATTTATTCTTCTTCATTATTACCTAACTTATTATGCACATCTATTAAAAAAGATGGTACATTTCCCCCTTAAGTTCAATTTATTGATGTGCTTTCTTACATTGTATAGCATGCGAACATACAAATAGTAACTACAGTAGCCTACTGCAAAGTAAATAAATAAATAACGTGTATATACTGTTCTATGAGAACATGAAAATTAGCTACTTAAGGTGATAATTTTCTTCAAGTGAATTGAACAACGTTGATAACGTTTAATAAACTATTTGCTTTTCTTCTGCACTTAAGGGTTTGCCTTGTTTATGTTTAACAGAATGACTCGGAGCAGCAGGTAACCTGCTGACTTCCTTGGGCGACATCTTTAAATTGTGGTGCGCACTTCGCGTGTTTTGTCATTTGTTGTAACAGTTTTCTCTTACAAATTCGATTTTGGTTCAAGATTTCGATCCCATATAGATACACACTTTGAGTTGGATCCTAGAAGTTCTTACTATGCCTTAACCATACATTAATTACTATAATATATTGCACTTGTTGTGTACTATTTGCTTATGGAAGAATCAACTGTTCTTAGTCTCATTTTTCAGTGTTGCTAACTCATAGTTGTTTTTCAGTTTTTCACAAAGAATTGTTTTCAAACAGTTGTCATTTCATGAAAATGGCGTAAGAAAAAGAAAAAGAGAAATCAAGTGTACTTGCTGTTCTTATTGAAGATATTAAGCTCCTTATAGTATTTCAGATCATTGTTTGACCTTTCATAATAGATGAGGAAATAGACAATAAAAAAAGAAAAGAGAGTGAGAGAGAGAGAGAGAGAGAGAGAGAGAAGTTAAAGAGGATAAAATCTGTTAAAGTGGATAAAATCTGTTTTACTGTTTCATTACGAAGTAATATGAGGTTATTTTTTCTTTTTTCAGTTATAATTTGTATATCGCCTTTTTAAAATGCGATCAGAATAAATGACCATTTAAGATATGCAAAAACCGAATATTCGGTGCCAGAAATGACGATATGTACAAAGGAATCTTCAACATTTAAGAATTTTATAATATTGGATAGGAAGGTTCGTAACTTTTGAGTCTTATTTCTCTCTCTCTCTCTCTCTCTCTGGCTGCAGCGAAATTAAGAGGAGGTACTATATGCATGTTAAGTCTTAAAAGTTTCTTGGAATTTGATGAATAAGATGTCGATAGAGTCTTCATACTCCCATGATATATTTGTTTAAGGCGTAACTTTTCTGCTAGATATCAAACGAAAGGATAAGTCGCGAGGATTCAAAACTTATTTTATAGGTATTTTATTACATATAAGAAAGAAAATAAAATAATAAATTCTCTATTCAATAAATAAGTAAACTCACAAGGGAACCTTCCGAAAATGATAGTTGCAGTGAAAGATATAGCCTATGCCAATTGAAAGAGCTGTAGCAGAAATGGGCATTCCCAAAAAAATTAGCTGCCCATAGCAATAGGTTCAAGAAATATAAGGGGTGGAAATTCGGGAAACAGCAAGGTTGGAAAAGGGGGAAAAGTGCGAATTCCGCCAAAAAAAGGGGGGGGAGCACGGCAAAATACAATGCTGGCAAGTGATGTATAAAAAGAGACTTGCCACAATAGGGAACAAATGGAGGCCACCAGTGGGGTTAACAGTGTTTCCAACTGCAATGAAAAGTACATGTTTTGCATAGAGCACTATATGAATTGAGTGCAATATTCAGTGTGATGTAGAACATAAAATATGGCGTGTATAATCAGTGGTACAATCTAACAAAAGAAAATAGAAAAAACAGAAGTACGAAAAATACGGAAAAGACGAAGTTGGCCATAATGCGCCACATTTGATGACGAGCTGTGCATATTAGAATGAACAAAACAAGAAGCACCGACTATGCAGGAAACCGACGTACCTAGATTCGAAAAGAAAAACGAGTTCCAAAGTTGGCAGCACTGGCCATGAACATCCAGACAAGTCTAATATAGTTAGGCCACTCGCTTCACAAAAAGAAACTTCAGCCAACAGGCATCACTCGGAATGCATCAATGCTAGAGTGATTGAGGCAGTGCCAAGTCGGGGAACATGAAATGGTTGGGTTGAGCCAACAACCTATAATAGAAGTAAACATTATGTCATGGTTGGGTCGTATGTGGGAATATACAGGGTGTCCCACCAAACTTTGTGACCTGAAAGATTTGAGAAACGAACAAACATGTGACGGATCCAGTTGTGCAGGAATGTACCAATGTCGGGGGATGATAAAAGTCTGTGAGAAGCAAGTGCCCCCAGGGTCCCCATCATAGGGCCCCAGGAGCAAACTTCAAACTTTCAAATGGCAACAGGGACCGAGTGGTACCTCTCTCGATAGATCATGGAATTTGCAACAACACATATAGGAAACATTTGCTATATGAAGCATGTTTTTCAAAATAGCCACCACAAATATATGTTGTGTCTTAACATGGGATCGAACATTGTGATCTCAAATTGCTGCGAAGCGAAACGAGATGTTGCAAATCCAATTGCACAGGAATGTACTCATGTCGAGGGCCAAGAAATCTTTGTAAGAAGCAAGTCCCCAGGGTCCCCATAATAAGGCTCGAGGGCTTAACCACAACATTTCAAATGGGAACAGGGGACAGATGATATTTCTCTGGATAGATACAACACCGCCTATAAGAAACATTTGCCATATGAAGCACGGGTTTCAAAATGGCCGCCAAAAATGCACGTTGTTCTTGTCACCGAGCAGATATTTTTGGCGGTCATTTTGAAATCCCATATAGTAAATATTTCTGATATGCGTTGTTGCATATTCCATGATTTATCGAAAGAAATATAACTCGACCGATGGTGTTATTTGAAAGTTTGAAGTTGGCCCCTGTGACCCTATGATGGGGGACTTGGGGGCACGTGCGTCTCACAGAAGTTTCTCGCCCGCTGACATGGGTACATTCCTGCACAACTGGATGTGTCACATTTTTTTTTTCGCTTTGAAACTATTTCAGTCGCAGAGTTAGGTGGGACACTCTGGATACATCATATAGGCGGTGGTAGTATTGCAGACAGCAACACACAGCAGATCAAGCCTTTGATTGTGTTTGCTTTCTACTGGTGTGGATATGTGATAGAAAGACCACCAAAGGTTCCGACACCTCTAGCGTACTGTTTCGAGACATTCACAGGCGATCATTGTACCATGTATGACAGATTGGCAGTATTCCGCTGTGCTCACTGCAAATGTATCTTCTGTTTGGACCATTGTCTCATCGAACAATTGCACGTATAATGTGGACGAGCATGTACAAATGATGCGAAGGCTAATGCCTCTTGCCGGAATTTTCTTTTTATGAAGCGAGTGGCCTAACTATATTAGAATTGTCTGGATGTTCATGGCCAGTGCTGCCAACTTTGGAACTCGTTTTTCTTTTCGAATCTGGGTACGTCGGTTTCCTGCATAGTTGGTGTTTCTTGTTTTGTTCATTCTAATATGCACAGCTCGTCATCAAATGTGGCGCATTATGGCCAACTTCGTCTTTTCCGTATTTTTCGTACTTCTGTTTTTTCTATTCTCTTTTGTTAGATTGTACCACTGATTATACACGTCATATCTTATGTTCTACATGACACTGAATATTGCACTCACTATATATAATGCTCTTTGCGAAACATGTACTTTTCATTGCAGTTGGCAACACTGTTAACCCCACTGGTGGCCTTCATTTGTTCCCTATTGTGGCAAGTCTCTTTCTATATATCACTTGTCAGCATTGTATTTTGCCGTGCTCCCCCCCCCTTTTTTTTTTTTTGCGGAATTTGCATTTTCCCCCTTGTATAACCTTGCTCTTTCCCGAACTTCCACCCCTTATATTTCTTGAACCTATTGCTATGGGCAGCTAATTTTTTGGGAATGCTCATCTCTGTTACACCTCTTTCAATTGGCATAGGCCACATCTTTCACTGCAACTATCATTTTCGGAAGGTTCCCTTGTCAGTAGTTTTCAAGTTCTTGAAGAATGAACAATTGTTTGTTCCATACACTCGCTCGTATGTAATGGAAACGTACAAGGAGCTCAATTTTGAAATGAAATGAAATGAAATCTTTTGAGTTTTACGTCCCACGCCTATGCCGGCTAGGCTAAAGGAGACGGTGATGATGAAAAAAATGGATGAAATGGTGGAATGAAGAAAGTGGGAGCAAACTGAAGAACCCCGAGGAAACCCATGCACACGGTGTTTGTCCACCACAAGGTTCGCTTGGCGCGAACTGGAATCGAACCAGGGACCCCATGCGCTAGAGGTAAACGCTCTACCAGTAAGCCCTCCCCCCCCCCCCAAGAGCTCAATTTTGAATAGAAGTGGTGAGTACAACTGCATATGTTTCTAGATCCGATAATTAACTCCGAATTATATGATTCGCATACTCGCGAGATTCGGGCGGGAGACTCGCGTTCGATTTCCGGAGGGAGTTCATGTAGTTCGGTTCGCTCGTTAGGCTGTAGGTCCACATCTCATACAGCCTTGTTGTTGAAGGGAACGATAAACTTCAATCCATTCATCCAATCATAGATCTGCTAGTATGGCCACTAAATCACCATGTAATAGTGGCTCTGAATCCTAACATTTTAGATAGATTCTCAGCTAGAGAAAACGTTAGGAGTGGGGATAGTAAGTTTTAGTTGTAATTTACACTGCTAGAAGGAATTTAACGTTCTGCTCTTTTTTCTCCTTGTGCGTGTCTGTGTTTACATAGTAGTTCAAAGATTCAAGAGAGCAGTGCATGCGTCACTGCAAACGAGAGAGAGTGGTTCCTGATTCTCCTATCACAAGCCCATGCCATTTCATTTTTAATCTCATTGTTTCCCCCCATTCAGTTTGTTCATTTTTTAGCAGGAAATTACATATAACATTTTTTGTTTAATTAGTTGGCACCTTTCTGCGCTGCAGTCTGCATTGTTTACAACGGGTGCAAAGCTTCGTGAAAATCAGAATAATTACTTGAGACAAATTAGAATTTCCTGTCTTCAATAGTAAGGGCGGGAAAATTTTTACCCATGTTGGGAGAGCATAAAAAAACGCCCAAAATGTCCCTAAAATACACCCTACAAAATTTTAAAATTTCCTGACTCGTCCCTAATTATTGTAGGATGATGATTCATACGTCGTTGTCTTCAGAATAGAGCAAGCTTTCAGACATTACCACTCACATGTCCCTAGGACGTCCCTAAGGAGGGAAAAATTGAGGAAAATAAGGATTTTTGTCACTAAAAAAGGGAATTTGTAAAGTAATGACGTCATACTCCCCTATGTTCCGACGCTCGGAAGCGTATAGACCCTTCGAAGGCTTTCTTCAATGCATCCTCTCTTGTAAAATAAAATAAAAAACCGGAACTAAATAGCTTTCTTAGTTCTCTTTTAATCGAATTTTGAAGACACTATCATTTCGTAGTAAAAACTACGATATATCTTAAAAGGGTTAAGTATTATCGATGGCCACATCAAGTATGTGTACGAATAGTGATTTGCCAGCACTAATTCGAATTGGGTGCTCACGGTGATACTTAAAAACAAACCGACGATGAAGATTGGTTTCCCTTTCGTATATACGATATTATATTTTTTGTGGGACTTAAATATGGAATCTTACATATGGTACAAATACTTACTTCCTGTGAGTCTACATTTTTTCTCTGATATTTATCAACTTCCTCCTTGACAAAATTGGAATACCAGACTTCCTAGATCTGTGGAAAATTCATTGTGAATTTCGTATTATAACGGAAACCTTAATATTAGCGAGGATACAGTGCGGACGATTGTGATTAAACATTTGAAGAATTGATGATTTGAACGTGCTTTCTTCCCCGTGTTTTGACAAACGAGTAATACTTTTGTATTTTCAAGTGTTGACCACATAGTTTACCACGGCTCAAAATTTTGTGTATAAAATTATCTGACGCTGAATGTGAGTTTTGTCCCTCCGACAAATAGCTTAACTAATGGCATAGTTTGTCAAAGATCCTCCACGGTCGCAGAAAATTCAGTCTCAGCATTTTTTTTTTTTTTTTTTTCAACCTTTCAAACATGAAAATTGGTATAGGAACTTTGTCCCAGCAAGTAAATCGAAACAACTTTTTAAACGAATTTGATATATGAGATCTCCGCTAGCACAATCCGGTAACGTCGCGTAGTTGTACAGCGATTTTTTTGTCTAGAAACGTCTAATTGCTATTAGTTATCTTTCTTACTCTCAAAATTTAGCTTATGTCGATTACTTTCCGAAGATGTAAACCTACCGCAACGGCTAACATTTCCAAATTGAAATAACTGACAAACAAATTAAACGAAGTAACAAATGTAGGTCTCTACACGCTTATCCAAAAACTACGACCGTGACAGTAGGTGCATAAACACAGTGGAAAGAAAAAAAGGAAGGTATATTCACAAGACTAAGGAAGAATGAACGTATTCACTCTTATTCAATTACTTTATTGACTTAGTCCTGAAACACTGTAGGTATATATATTTAACTGTAAACAGTATGTATATTTAGGTACTACTAATAAAAGCTCACAATCAAATTAATAATAAAATTGTTTTATTGACAATACTATAAAAAAAATATTACAATTTAATCTACAAAATGCTGCTCTTAAAAATGTGATATGTACAATGATTTAAAAAAAATACAAAATACACATATGGACGGCACCACTCCAATCTCTATGACAGTATCTCCTCACTGACATGAAGAAAGAGAAAACGAACATTTACACATAATGGTAACAATCACAATTTACATGGTCTGGTGTTCCAAAGTTGCCAAAGTAATATAAACCTTTCTGTTTTCATGCAATTAACCACCTGTTTTTAATATAAACTATTTTCTTCTAAAACTAAATTTCCTAGATTGAGCCACGGCAAATAATATAAAATTAAAAATATATATAAAAAAGAAATGTATACATATAAATAAGGACTATGTAAAATAAGTACGGACACATCACAAAAGTTAATAACAGATGGATTAAATTTTAATTCCACTCTGCTCACCTCAGTTCACATCTGGATATCTTACATTCAAGTTAATATCAGGTTTTTCCAGTATTGGCTCTTGGGGGAAGTCATATCGTTAAAAATGAATATTTTAATCGCTTACTAAGAGAAGAACACAAAGCTAACGTTCTAATTGTTGTATACAAGAATAAGTACGTTAGGCAAGTTTTCTTTCCTTACTTTGAAGCAATAAAAGTTTAATTTTTACGGATGTGACCTTGTCAAGAGCAGCCACTGGGTTTTTTCATGAAGTAATTTATCGTAATACAAAGTAGCTGCAAAGAAGTTCGCAGAGTCGGTACCGGTTTGAAACAACAATGACAGTGACGAATATACGATACACAGCTGGAAAGCATACAGATGCTACAACATGGCTTGCATCATCCTAATTTCCTCTGGGTATAGCAGCCAGTTTATGTGATATGCGATTGACACTACAACATGAACTAGCACGAAATTATTTTTGTTTTGCTCCAGAAATGGCTGCCAACCTGCCAAAGATATTAATATTCAAAGACAAGGAGGTAAAAGTCGAGAATAAACAGAACCTCGGAGTTTGTACCAGGTCTAACAATACAAATTTCATCAATTGTTTTTAGAGGAGTTACAAGAAGTAGAAGATTTAATCAAGTATTAATATGTATGATTGTATATGGAAAAAAAAAAGTATTATTAGATTACAACATACGTTATCTCGGAGTTTCTAAAGCATAACAATGTTTACAATTACATTAAAAGTTTCGTGATAGTGCCAATAATTGTACGCATCAGACTAAGTCGATACCTGGCAACAGTGAAAGCACAATAGACATTAAGTGAGAATCAGATCCTAATAATGGAGGTTGAACACATAATTTTATGTTTTTCAAATTCTGTTACTGGATTGCAGATATATGACAAAAAATATGAGTAGGAAATTCCGTACCTACCTCCATAAGAAGCTGTAAGCCCAGAAGTCTGCAGAAGACTTAGCAGATGAAATACTGGCAACATAAATTATTCCGAATAAGTAAAGAACACACAACAAAGTACCAAATTTCATTTTATAACAGTATAAGTTGAGAAAATTAATTAATTAATTAACGTTCCATAAAAGTCAAAAAGTTTAATTTACAATTTGCCAATGTTTTAAAAGAAAGCAATATTGTCACTGTAAACGTGATGAATCAGCTGAAGGAGATATCGAAGAGTGAGTTCGAGGAATGTTTCGAACAACTTAATGCAAAAATATGTAATCACTGAAGAGGAGTGTTCTTTATGAAGGATATAAACTTCTCATTTATACTACTTTTACATCACGAAGCTTTATTTCACGAACTTATTCACATTACTTCATGTGTTTCATAGCAACAATTTTCTTTTCAATCGTATTTCTAATATCAACTCCGCTTATATTTTCTTAAATAATGTGGCGATCATTGTCAATTAAAAGTCAAATCTTTTGATAATTATTATTTGCTTTTACAACTGATGATACCTATGAATTTTTTGTTTTATTTTTGTTCAATCTACGAAAATTGTAAGCATCTAATCTCCAAGTTGTCACTCATTTCATATACTGAAATGTGAGTCGGTCATTCAAAGTAACTGCCAAACTTGTTACGGACAGACAAAGTTGGACGGATAACGTTAGTATATACCATAGATGATATTCCCTGGAGACAGGTATTTGTAAATAATAACGGCTATGTTTCAAGCCAAGCTCATTGTTCCTTTACATCTGGCAGCGACAACTGCACATTTCATATGTTCCTGTTTCTTATTCACATATTGTTTCTTGTGAATTTTCCTTAAAATAAAAATAGATCAGTGATAATTTCAGTTAATATTCCCCAGATGTTTTCAAAACAGGAGTTAAAGTTGTACAACATAAATACTGTTAATCCATATTGAGCATGATCGGCGATATGGCATCACTGTAGCAGATGGACGGATGTTTAATGTCCTCAGTAAACACGGAGGTAACTTATTACATTTTTCCTCTCTATGGAAATTCTTTACTAAAAACATAACACTGGTTTGAAGTTTAATATTCCTTTTTAGTACCAACGTCATATGACATATGTAAAATTATAAAAATTCTAAGGCTCTTATACGTGACTTTTCAGTACATACTATACTGACATATAAATATATAGCAACACATAATTGTTTACATACATTATATTAGTAACAAAATCTATATTACGTTACAAACGCTTACATGTAAGAGATCTAGTAATTATCAAAGAAAACACCCAAACTGGAATGGACGGAAAAAGAAGTAGTTATACTATGAATTCTACATTTGTGACATTCTTCATTGTCTGTAAGTTAATTTACCAACATTCAAAAAAGTAGATACTGATTACTACTAGCGATACAAAACTATAATCAATAACCATGATATTCTAAATTAGCTTTGAACTATGAGGATCCTAATTTTCAACAGGAGTTGTATGTCCTTTGTATGAGTTTTTATTAGTATTTAGTTCGCAAATTCTGCCCAATTATCTTCCTTCGAATATTTACACTTGACATCTCTATGTAACACATAGCTCTTACGAAATTATCCAATTAACGTAACAATTTATGATATAGAGGCGTAGACTTGTACCTCTACTTAAATGATAATGAATTCCGTATATATCCAACAATATGTTTCAATTTCTGGCCTGCACCACCTAAGTAATCCTAAATCCCACCTTTCACATATGTTACTTATGACACATTAAATATGAAATCTTCCGGCTGCAACAAATTATTGTAATATGAGGTAGATTTTACATATCCTATGATGACTCCCTCATAATTCATGTTAACTCTTTTAGTAACATTAGGTTTCCTATATGTTTTTCTTTCATTATAAATGTTTGTCAGAATAAATATTTCTTTCAAGATAAACCCTTTTTAATAATTTTATATTTACAAAACTAGAACTTCATGAACATGACGTAACAAAATGTGCAGCAGTTGTATTGTTTTCTTCTTTGTACGGAAAATGTTAATAATACTAACATTACTATTATTAATAATAAAAGCTACAAAACATCACATATCAATTAACCCTACTCGTTTCAAGTATCTGCAACAAGAAGTTATGATTTCACATACACTTAAAAACATACACTCAGATACTGTCTCCATAAGCAGAAAATATGAATACAATATGAACAAATTCGTGTTACAAAAGGGACCAGATACTGTCCCGGCTGTTCCAAGTAAATGTCACAGTTTTAAAAACTACTCAGTTCCATCACGTTCCATTTTCTCTTTAATATAGAAAAAGAGAAGGAACTTCGTCTTAACATATTCCAATTGTTATAGATGGTCTCCTAATTGAGATTCAGGGTACAACCAAAATAAATTTTACACTAAATGTACACAATTCACCTTAACAGATACCTATTTTTTACAAAATAGACTTATGATAAATACAACATGTAGTTAGATCTAAAACTTCAATTTTTATGTTATGAATTATCTAATACAAAAGTTACTACAAAATGAATAAACGATATTTTGTATGAAAAACAAACGGTTCTATTAATGGTTCATGATAAAAGTTTCAAGAATGAATTGTTTCTCGTAAGTGCAAAAATAATCTATACAGTTTTATTTTGTGTATCACAAGCTTTTGTCCCTTTTAGGCGGTCAAGAAAGTGTCACAATGTCCCCTTCTATATTTTTTTAAATCTGGTCACCACATCTCAAGATTTTAAAATTAAAAGGCTGAGAAAAAAAATTAATATATTTGATATGGTCCCAGTCAATACTTGAAATGAATTATAAATACTTTAAACACGATTATAATATTTAAGGTTTATAATAAGTACAATATTAAAAACTGAGCAACTGAAACTCTTCTATAGCCCCTAACTCTAGTACTGGAATGATTTGAAATTACTAAATTGTATGCTGTATGTGAGACTTCACTGCTCAAAACACACCCAAAATTCACAACCACTGTAAGTGATACAAAAGCTGCGAATGAAGTACATTTACATTTATTTCATATAGTAACTGTGCGAGTGGAACTTTATGGCCCCATATTTACCCCTTCTGTACCATAGGACAGATCAAATTGATACTTGATTAAACTGACTCTTTTTACGACAAATATAGCCTGCATACTATAATTAATCATATTGATGAAAGATTATATGCAGAACTAATATAGAACATCTATAGTACCAATACTCATTAGTGTTTAATAAAGACAAATACAGTCATAAATATTACATTATTCGTACCAAAATTGGAATGTCTAATTCTCATTACGAATAACGATAAATTCAGCGCTGCAATAAAAAAACTTAATTACATTTACCGTTCTCTAGTTACTTGTATATATAAAAAAGATTCCACGGTAGCTACTTCTAGAACGAAGTGTATCCAACAATTAAAATATTTAGTATTCGTTGCAATCTGGAACCCATTTTACCTTTTTACACAATACTATTGTCACACCCATGGAATGCTGTAACATTCCATCCCTCGATTGTAATATCAACACCAACCGTTATATTTTATACGTCGTGTTTTACTTCTTATTGAATATTTTATTTCAATATTAATGCAATCAAACTTATAATTAATACAAAATTCCATAAAACGTATGTTCCTGCAGATCCACTTCCATATCGGAATACCTTGATATAATTTTCAGTTTGCCTCCAAGGGTTGCTTCCATCATCAAAATGCATTGGACATTGATCTCCTGCAAACACACAAAACCAAAACATAAATGCAGTTCTCACTCTCTACTCCACAATCCTATTTAATACACACACTACAATGTTACTATTTTACCTCTCGTTATTATACGTTGAATAATGATACACTATTTTCTGATTTTTTATGTAGATATTACAAATTTTTATAAATTATTCAACTTATGATAGAAGTAGATGTAATTAAAACAATGCTGTGTCTAGAGGTCTCGTATTCAACCTAGATAATGCCGTTAATGTATACTTTTACTCAGCTTAAGCTTAAAAAATAAAAACTAAAATAAGTTTAATATGCAAGGTTCTTATTTATCACTTCAATAGTAAACAGATACTTATCAATTTAATGGAAACACGTCAGACAAGACATGTGCACCAGTGCTGGCCTGTTCATGATGGTGTGATAGGGCAAACTCCGTACTACATGAGAAGACTTCGCACTACATGAGAAGCAGTAGAACAGTAATAAGCAGTAAACTACCAAATGGTGATATTATAAAATGGGTACCTCTCTGATTTCCAAAACAGGTCAAATAGTCAGCGTTCAATTACGCAGTGGCAAAAGTGGTAATTATCAGGAAGGACAGTGTACAAGGTGATGACGGCTACAAATTACGGTAAAACATCCGCGACGATAAACAATGGTCAGAAAACCTCAGTGCCAAGTCCCGCCATACATTATAGCGGATTGTCACTCAGAACTGTCGTGCCACTGCAGTACAAGTAACGGAAGAATTCAAGCAGCACATCGCACACACTGTGTTCAGGATCATAGTCCGCAGCGAGTTACATGACGTATACATAGGGGTCAGGCTGGATGGACGAAATCACTGATAAAGAGCCATAATGCTTTAGCGCGAGGCTAATGGTGCCGCGAAAATACAACGTTGACCGCTGATGTCTGAAAACGTGTGGTACGGTTGGATGAGTCATCGTTTACTTTATTATTTCAAACCATGAATTGTATATGTCTGTTTCGGATGCCCAAAGAAGCGTATGATTCATAATGCCTCTGTTCAACCGTGAAACGTGGTGGCAGCTCTGTGATGCTGTATGAGCCCCAATCTTCTGGTGAGTTCTGTGGTGACGCTTACCGATTGCGTCACTGCCAGTGGTTATATTGTCATTTTATTTTAGCACCCATGTGATTTCTGTGGTCCAGATGTTTCTGGGTAATGATATTATATTCCACGATAATTCAGATAGCTGGAGATGTAACGTAGTTCGAGGACCATCAGAATGAAGTTGAACACCTCTCCTGGTTCGCCTACTCCCCAGACCTAAACATACAAAGTGCGACGACAATAAATTAAAAAACACAAAAACCACTATTGTTTTTGCAAGGATAAACTACCATACCTTCCCTACCTAGGACAATGAGTTGAACTCACCCGGCCCAGCCATTCCCAAGGTAAGCCATAAAGAGTGAATACGTCTTGAATGCGTTGGCGGAAAATAACGAGCGTGAAAGTAGAACAAAGGATAAACATTAAGTTTCTCGTGAAACTTCGAAAATCTGCTACTGAAACATTTCAAATGTTAAGAAAGTTTTGGCGAAGTCTGCATGTCAAGGACACGTGTGTTCGAGTGGTACAAAAGGTTTCTGAAAGGTGGGGAGAGCTGTGAGGATGATGAACGAACAGACCACCACCTTTTTTCTGTAACTGAAAAAATATGGAAAATGTTCGTTGTGTTGTGAGATATCGCCGCAGATTGAGTGTTAGAGCAACTGCTAAGGTTGTGAACTTGAACAGTCAATCAGTCAGACGCATCTTAACGGAGAAACTGCAAATGCGAAAAATTCGTGCAATGTCGCCACTCACAAGGCCCGCTATCCGTATAGCAATTTTTGGCTCGAAAAAATATTGCAGCGTTAGAATACCTGCGTACTCGCTTGATTTGGCTGATTTGGCACCTTGTGATTTGTTTTTGTTCCTGGAAATCAAATCTGAACTGAAAGGAATACATTTTACCTCTGTTAATGAGGTTAGAAAGAAAAAAAAAAAAAAAACGGAAAACGTACTAAAGACCCTTACAGAACATGACTTCCACGGATGTTACATATAATGCCAAGTGTGTTGAAGGTGACACCATCGTCAGGACTCTGGTTATTACCAGGGTGGAAAAAAATCATTTTTTTGATTTAAATCAAATCTTTTTCTTCGTATAATACAAGTCGCGAACTGAAGAAAAAGCATTAGGAATTAGTATTAAATGTTAATTATGTCATTTGAGTGAAAGTATTGGGTTTTAATTTTGAATTAATTCCCAATCGTTAACCTATTTCAATCCCAATGTTTCTTAAGCATTAAGGAAAAAGTACAGCAATGTATATCAACATGACAGTTTTCTTTACACGAAAGTTACTGATATTTGGCAGGGGCATATTTTTAAACAATTGGAACTAGCTAGCGGCACGAAATACATATAAAGTACATAAATTTCGCCTAAAATTAACTAACTCACTCTATGACCTATGGAACCCGGAGGTTCAATGCCATGTTCACAAAAGCTCTCCTGACTTCTATCCTTAGTCAACTGAATCCAGTTTCTATTTTGTATTCTTATTTCTGCGAGATCCATCTTAATACTGTCCTCCCATCTGCGCCTAGATCTTCCTAATGGTTGTTTTCCGATTGGACTTCCAGTTAAAACTTTGAAAGCGTTCCTACTTTCTTCCATTCTAGCTACATGTCCTGCCCACCTGAGCCTCCAAGATTTGATGACCCTAACAATGTTTGGTAAATGGTATAAATTATGCAGTTCCTCATCGTGAAGTTTTCGCCATTCCTCATTTCCGTTCCTTTTGGTTCCGAATATTACTTTCAGGATTTTATTCTCAAATACTTTCAGTCTGCGTTCTTCCCTCAGCGTAAGCGACCATGTTTCACAACCATACAGCACAACAGGCATAATTATCGTTTTATATATTTTAAAGCTTCAAATTCCTCGACACAATTCGCGATGATAAGCGATTTTGAACTGAATAATAACACGAATTCCCTGCAGGAATTCCAAAATAAAAAAAAAAAAAATAAAAAATCAAGATGATCAGTTCCAGAAGAAGAGACACTTGTGATTGTTAAAAATATGCTTTATGTGACGTGAAAAACAGTTCAAATGCGAGTTTTCCTTCCATTAAGACATCTATACATAGCAGGCACGTTTTTATATTTTTCTGTTGGTTATTTTATTTCCTCTGACATTTTTTCCTGCACATGCGCGGCAAATTTTCTGCGATCACATCGCAGATCGCGGCATGTTCTGCAATGAGGTCAAGTATCCATTTTATCATAAGTATTATTCGATATTTTAACGCATCCAAAATTTCTCGTATTACGATCCCGAGGAACTTCTATGTATTTAGTACATAAATTTCGCCCAAAATTTTAAAATCTATTTTTTGTTTTGTTTCGGAGAGGGGATCGGACCCCTCTAAATACGCCCCTATTATCTGGAAACAAACAAATAGACGTGGACACAAAAGAGTTTTCATCTTAACTGTCCATGGTGAATTCCCCGTTGGAATAGAAATTTTAAAACCCTGTGTTACAAAGAGAAGAAAGCAGGGTTCACCCGTAACCCTTTCAAACGGGATTTTCCCTGATAGTTCCCTACATGATACTCGTTTTCATACTGTGCTTACATACATTTGAGTCTCATTGTATTATGATTATTATCTTCCATAATCGAAATAACAGAAGAGAAACGGGATTTTACTTACTTTCACTTTAAATTAATTCATTTCGGAATTTGATTTAAATCAACGATTTTTATTTAAAAAATCAAGTGATTTAAATCTTGATTAAAATCGTGATTTAAATCAGACTGATTTAAATCAATCCACCCTGGTTATTACTTCAGTCCGTTTTTTTTTTCTTTCTTTCTTTTTCTTTCTTCGTGTCGCACCTCGTAACTGAACATCTGCGGTCCTACACGTACTTTATAAATATCACTCTTTGTTGGTAAACACTATTGTTGGCTTCAGATGTTCTATTAGAATCTCCCATAAATTCATTTTACAAAATGAAAGCTATTAATAGCAGTTTTGGGTATGACGTCAGTAAAATTTCATTATTCACAGATTTTGCATTTTACTGCTATGTAGTGTCAATCTGTCTGGAATAGGAAACTTGAGAAAAGCGTTTTTAACCGTCTCCTAGAACTTTAACGACCTCCATGAATGCTATTAGGTATATTAATAGATATACTTGTTCCGCGTAATCTCTTACATAAAATACGCCTTTAGGTCCTAAAACTTACTAACTGAAGTTTCAGTTTATGCATAAATTGTGCTTGATAATGCTGTTCAATGAAACCTAACTACAGGCATTTGTCGACTTAGGTATATAGGTAGTTGAAGGGTTCTTCGCGTAAGTCAAAATTTACGTAGAGGATTTTTTTTTTTTTTTTTTTTTCAGAACTACTCGTCCTCCAGACGCTGAGGAAGTCAAGGATTTACATATCTGTTCCCATGAATTATTGCGAACTCCAAATGTTTGTTCCGGTTTCGTTCTATAATATAAGTTAATATCATTCGTGTGGTATTAAAATATTCTTTTTATTGGTCATAGACAGGAGGGGGGAAGTTAGGGGGAACGCAGGAGGACGCCATTCCCCTCTTTCAAAACTATCCTCGGCGTCCCTCTACTTCCTAAAAAATTACAATAGGCAAAGACAGACATGGGGGACGGCGTGACGTCCTCCGTCCCCCCATCTTTTCAGATCCATTTTACCCCTGGTTTAAATACTCAACTAATAGGAATAATTTACTCTCTGCCATTCACTTGTGATTGGCGAAGAAGGCTATTATTTAATTAATTGAGACTTAACCAAGAAGCAAGTGCATAGCTATAACTTTTTATAGGGTATCCCGTTTTTTTTAGTCTAGAAATACAAGGAGATCCTACCCACACCTTAAGATTTGTCGCAAATAGGTATAAAAAAATACGAAAATATTCGACAAAAATACTGTATAATATTACTCCAATGCAGAAACTATCTGTAACAGAAAGCTTAACCATCTACTGCATAATATGCATTATAAACATGGCACAGAATCTTATATTCTTATAATGCCGATGATTTAAAAAATAACTGTAAATATGAATTTACTTGAGAACTGTCTGTACTTTCGTATACTTTACAACAGTTATTGCCAAAATTAATTTTTTACTAAAACATTTTTGTAGTTGTAACACTACACTAATAGTTCTACAAACATTTCGCTGAAACTAAAAAGTCCACTGCGTCTATTGATCTGACTTTTTTTCCTTTCTATCAAGTCACCGATTTTCTTAAATTTTTCATTTTTTTTTTTTTCAGTATACAGTAATTAAGTGCCTTTTTCGTGTTATGACGGGGAAAAAAAGGACGTACAGTTATTTCTTCATTAAAATGGAAATATTCGAAAAAGCCCAAAATGTCCCACACAGAAGAGCCACGAAAAAAAACTTCGGTTCCTTCCCCCCATCCTCATCCTTAAAAAATAATCCCTCACATCTCTAAATTTCAGATAATAATACGTTTTTACCCTAAGAATTAGGTAGCTTCTTTATATTATATGGAATATACTTACTTTCTCTTTCATATTCCTGCATCTCTATAGACACACTTGCTCCTTCGGTGTAGTTCCAACTTGTTACATCTTGTTTTAAATCACAGTATGGGCCAAGGGCTTGGGACATTAAAACACGATTTAAATCTGCCCGCTGATATACCTGAAAGTCAAATTGCATTGCCATTTAGCATGTGATTGGCTATAATCTAATCAATTAAACAAAATAATAATAATAAACTAATGCGAAAGAAAAAAAAAAGATATTATGATAGTAAAAAGCAGAAAGAAAAGAAAAAACAATACTTGCATTTTATTGAAATAACGAAAACCTTATTGTAATAAACATCAACAATTGCTTTATTACAACTTCAATAATAGGACCTTTGAATATTCACATTACGAACTATATTTTGTACACCACTTGAATATCAATATATCTTGAATAACAAGCATAACAAATCCAAACTGAATTTCTCGCATAAATACCCTGACTGGATAAAAGAAGAAATTCAATGAATGTTTCCTGGAAACAACGCTTTCAAATACATCCTATTATTGAACTAGTGCAGAGATAGGTATTGTAACAAATATATACTGTTACAAGAAATTGTAATAATGCACTAAAGGTATAGAAACAGTTTATCAAGTGTTCAATTTTCAAATACTTGGTGCTAATTATTTCGATAGCTACATTCCTACAGTACTTTCCTGATCGAAGCATATTTAGGAACATGTACGTAATGATTTTTGTTAAATGCAGGTTAAAATAAATTAACAAAATATTCTCTACCAGATATTTTTACATTTATAAGTCATCATTTTATATGATCTAATAAATATGGTCGAAATCTAACTGTCGAAATTATTAAATATTTCGGAACTGAACACTTATTACAAGAGCTACTGAACTACAAAAATAATCTGATGGTATAAACAATTGCTTCCAAAGTAGCATACAATCAAACTTTGCTTCTTTTAATGCTATCAGATTACAACCATGTTGAATTTAAACATATTTCAGAAGATTCCCCCGAAATGCTGCATACCCCCTGAACTCTCACAGGTTCTCATAATTTCTCAGATGCACCCCCAGTAACAGAATTCTCAATTGAACACTAGGCCAAAACTGCCAACAAGCACCCTTAACAACGCAATATTTACCAAATCTAAATCTTTAAAACTGAAAAAATTCAAATCCACTTACCCAACATCGATATTTACTAAATGCATCCAGCTCATCATACGTAATTAAATATGATTTTAAATTTTCTTTCCAGAAACCAATGCACTTGAGTTTGTAATCAGGATCACCTAAAATAAATAAACACATTAAGCATTGATGTTTTATGCTCCTCTTCGAATGTTTCCGTTCATAAATTCATGTTTTAATTCTATCGTCTCAAAAACTGATTTTCAGCCAGTTAAATATTTTCTGGTTACAGTCAACTATTAGTAGTTTGCTTACTAGTATTAATACAAAACTATAATTACAATCTGAAAATGCTGTAAATATAATAAACGCAAGAAGGCGAGTGAAACACTAAGCAAAAATATACGTTACATCTGCATATGAAAAACATGAACTTCGCCGTATAATTTCAACAACTAGCTGCGATTACCGTCTTGTAGGGAGAAAGTCGATTAAAAAAAAAAAAAAAAAAATGACAGAATTAAATGTATAAATAAAATGTTACATAAATTATAAAAATATATTTTTAAAAACACTAAAAGCAGATGACACAACACAAAGCAATTTGCTTGTGTGTTTTGGTGGAAAAGAAGAAATATTCCCAATTAATGTCAAGAATTGGAATTATTTTGAGTAGTCGTTAATGTTAACTGCTTTGTTTCAGTGCACGGTATAGTAGTTACATGGTGATTTGGTGTGCGATTTGTTCATTCACAAGTGCTGACTTCGCTCTCAGTTTTCCTTCCCTTGGCTAATGAGTGGTTTGTTTAAATTTTTATTTAAGGAATATTACTTTTGACATATTTTTCAGTTTTGGCTTTTGACCTTGTCCATCTCAATCAACTGACTGACCGTATTTAATAAGGATCTTCGTCAGGCGGTTAAAGAACAAAGACTACAAACAAAGAATTTCTAGGCATAAGTAAACAATAGTTTACATATTAGAAAATGACGAAATTCAAAGATTAATATCACGAATGACACCAATGTCAGTCATGAATAAAACAAAGAACAATGACAGCTATATATATATATATATATATATAACATTATTTACCATAACATGCTCTCGAATCGTCTGCCATTCCTAACGCACGAAGGAAAGTAAGTATACATGTCGAAGGACGCAAGGACACATTTCAGAGCTACAACATCTGCTGCAGTTCATTTCGCGGTGGTATCAGCAAGAATATTACTTCCAGTACCCAAAAGACCGGTTAATCAAGTAAGAAAATAATTAGAAGCATATATGATACCAAGTTAATTGTAAAGAACGGAAAAAACTGTAGCATAATATTCCAAGAATAGCGATTGTAACGTTTCCTTTACGATAAATCAAAATGCTATTGTTTCATGAACACATATGAGCAAATGATTACAGACCTGCAATTGTTGATAATTTCAAACAAGACTATGATCTCAACAAAATCTGGCAAGCCATTAATTATCTGAAATGACCATTTTGGTGCAAATCCGTCCATCCAATACTGAGAAATAAAATTTACGTAGGGCGGATGGACATTGTAACGAAAGACTGACGGTGACTTACTACAGAAGCTATCAAAATTGTCAATGAGACTATGGAAAGATTTGTTGATTAATAGCGTTCAATAATATTTTGACTTTGTAACCTTCTGACGAATTCAAAAAATTATGTTAAACATCCAATTTTCCTGATACCATTGTCAACACATAAAGTATGGTAAGGTTGGTTGAGTTTGCTGATAGATGTCAGTGAACATTCGACATTTAAGGGTCTTCACAACCTCACTTCCTTATTTATTTATTTTTATTTTAGTGAATAATTTACAAAAGATACTGAAGAATATGAAAAATGTAGAAAGTGTGCCAAGTAGTATTCACAAAATAGTACTAAATAACCTACTAACTGTTTCCAAACCTTTCTTGCAGATCAGTAATTTAGGTGCGCAGTTTATGATGTCATAACTGTTAGGCACTGAAATTTATTACGAAAGATCTTGCAAAAAACTATTAGTTCATGATACTATCTGACTCAACATGTAAATTTTTGATGTTCTTCATCGTCTTTAAGTTACTTTAATATATATATATATATATATATATATATATATATATATATATATATATATATATATATATATATATATATAAACGAAGGACTTAACATGATTTTTTGATTACTACACAACACAACGCAGCAGAGCATGGTGTGACCCCACTGAGATTATTATAATTTTGCTCTTCACACGGCTTACATTATTATTAGAGTGCTCTATGCATAACGTCACTGACATTGTTTCCTATCTTCGACCATTCTTCCTATCTTCGAATTCTTCACATTAGATGGTTACCTTTCTTCCTTTCCGCTATACCTTCCATTCCGTAGTATGTGTGTTTATTGTTTTTATGATGTTTATGTTTTAATTACAGGTTGTAGTGTCACTGTTAAGAGTATGTGTACCACTCTTAGGAGTATAGAGCTCCCTCGTAGCTACGCGGTTAGCGTACTCGCCTTTGGCGTGAAGGACCTGCGTTCAATTCCTGGCGAGAGCTCATGGGTTCGGATCTCGCGTAGGCCCACGATTCATATAGCCTTGATGCTGAAAGGGACGCTAAACTAAACTAAAATCAAATCAAATCTTACGACTATATCCATCACGTGAGAAGACAACCAAGAGATACATCTACTACTTAACAATGTATTATTTTAAATATACCTTAAATAAATAAGTGATCTGTACTAGCAATATAAAAGGTATTAATTTTTATTGCCAAGGAACGATGTATTTTTTAGGGCCATGAAAGTTCGGTTTTGTTGATATTCTCGAAAACTGCGCATGAGAATTTACACTCTTGTTTTATTTAGCTCGCTGCCATCTATTAATTGATAAATGTCTTATCTTTGGACGTTATAGTTAAACAGGGCTATATATCAGTAACCATACCGTATACTACTGTTATAATAAAAGGATTGATGAGGTATACTTCCGTATCAGTTTTATCAGGTGGTGTGGTTATCGTACAGCGTCAATTTTTAGGTTTACAAGAAAATAAAAATGTTTCCCAGACTTTCTCGAAAATACAAATGAAAACTTACACTCACCAGTATCATTTCATTTAGTTCGATTACATCTCTTGATTTACCATATGCATCATTGAACGCCAATAATACTGTATAATGTAGAACTATTTTTACGTTTAAACTTAAGTCACCTTTCATGCATCTACTTCTCTTGTTCTTTTAATCACAATGATGGCAGCTACAGTTATCTGTTGAAATAGGAGGGAAAAGTTTGTTTCTCCTGAAGGGTTGCAAGTTTTTGTTATTGTAGTTTGGTCGACAGTAACAATACAAAATATTATGTTGATAGTGAATGAACATCGACTTGAAGAGTGAAGGAATGTCCGGACTGATTAGCGTACCAGTTAACGCACTGGCACGATACACCGAAGATACAGGATTCGAGTCACGGTCCAGTCGTGTATTTTTCACTGTGTATCACTGTGCATCAACAATACAAATGCAATAAAATAACATTGAAATATAGTGCTATACTGGAAAGCGTTAACATATTAATTTCGTCATTACGAAACAATACCGAAGTTCATCCGCCTTCATCATTAGCGATCATTTTCATTAATATTTATACTGAATTTATTATTACAACACAATTATTAATAACAATTCTTAGTGATAAAAATGACCGAGATACAAGCCTACACCTGAAGATATGAAACTTCAATTAGGGTATGAAAGAACATTTAGTTTCTTTTCAGAAGTTCACCAAATTATTCTAAAATTTACCACACATTGTTTTCCGTTAATATTATCAATCATTTTTTGTTAAGATTCAGTAAAACTATTTCTACAATACAGAAACATACCATTCGGAACACTATGACCTAACACGTTAATTACCCACAACGCGTGCTGATGCATATATCGTCAGTCCCAGGAAATATACACAAACCACAGTAAACAGCATCACTGCATCCTATACATATTTTTGAAACAATTACTTTCAGTGTCCAAGTTTTCTCCCTTTCTGCTTTGGATTTGTGGATTTACAGAAACATACAATAGGAAACGATGTTCTTAATACGTTTCTAGGCAATTAGCCAACGAAGATCACGCCTGAGTCCAATACAAAAAGAATTTATTATTAACTCATACGAATAACGTTGTTTGAATGCGGCCACACTCCAAGATGGATGAGTCGCCAACTTACCAAGTTCTGAGATTTTTATTTATACCAAGCACTGAATAATTTTTATTTTATTTTATTTTTATTTTTAAGTTTAGCATTTCTTTTCAGCAAAGAGGCTATATGAAAGATCGGCCTACAGTTTAAGGTGAAATCAGAATCATAATGCATGCAAACTTTAGTCTTCACCGGAAATCGAACCCGGAACACGTGCACCAAAGGCCCATGCGCTAGCCACTAGGCTAGTGGGTAGGGGTTTGTGTAATTAATACCTTATGGAAAAAATGTAGGTTCCACAAATAAGAGGTGAAATTAATAGCTTTTACCATATTTTAATTTTGGAGCATCAGTTTGAATTTTTCATCGATTGTTAACGATTGCCTATTTTCTATCCTTTTACCCTTGATGATAATTGCAGCTTCAACGGCTGAAATTGATTGAGAACTACATTTTTCATTTCACGATCTCGTAAGTAATTTTATTTTCCAACATAATATTTATTTAGAGAAAGTATTTAATAATTTACGAATCTAAAGTAATGTTATACTCTAAAAGTAAACAATTTAAGTAATGAAAATGTATAGTATACTTACTGTATATATCTACAGGACGTCCTAAATGATCCACGGATAAACAATACGTCTCGTCAATCCAAATCTCCTTTTGGTCTGTGTCACACACTGAGAAATCTGATATGTTTTCTTTGCAATAAATATTGGGCCTTGGAGAAAGAGTAACACCACCTAGAATACGTGTTTCGAATGGTACATCTCCTTTCTGTGTAAAATTATATTTTCCTGCTACAGGACAACGCACTGGAACAGGATTTTTTGCTACAAAGAAAGAAGGAAAAAAACACATTGTATCTAAATTTTATATCTTAACATAAAATACGTAATATCTTCATGTACATACATAGTTTTAAGAACATAATTTCATCAAAATGTATATATATTTTATTGAACTAGCAACACTATTGGAACATATTCGTCTAGTAGCTGTGTGATAAATGTTAATTAAATTATGTTCTGGAAATTTTGTAAAGTGTTGGAGATTGTTAATCCATGTGAATGGATTAGAACCAGTTCAAGTGTGATGTGTATATTTGCTCAAGATACTATAGGATTGAAATATGAAAAGCATTTCTTACTTTAAGTATCCAGTTCAAACACTTATGTATTATTGATGAAATCAGTGAGTGTTGAAATGATATAATAATAAGTCTTTGAACTGGATACTTACGGTAGAAAGCTGTAAGAACATCATCTTCCAGAAGACGGGTGAAAGTTTGTAGTGACTCTGGACGAGGCATTGGTGTGCCTTTCAGATTGAGATATAAAGGGTCTTCTATCGTCCCCGTGATTCCAGAGGTTTGACTGTGTACGTGAACTTGCGGGGAAGTTTTCCACTTGGATTTATGGTTGTTGTTGGTTATTGCTATAATGGCAAACTTATGCGCCACGAGTGGACAAAAACGATAAAATCACTGCAGCTTATTACCAGAACGCTTTGGAGTCACTATATCAGAATGGTATTTCAACCTATATGGCAGCGATACATCTCGCGTTATCATTCACCAGGGCAAGGCGTCCAGTCATATAGCGAAGTCAACAGTGATGTACATAGAGGGAACGGTACATGAAACAGGAATTTATGTAATCTCTTTTACAGATATTTCCGTGAAATTCTCTGATGCTGAGTTGAATTTCAGTTTAGCGTCCCTTTCAGCAGCGAGGCTACCGGTATGTGAGATGTGGACCTACTGATTAACGTGGAATCCAAACCACATAAGCTCCCGTCGGGAACCGAACCCGGGTCTCCCGCGCCAAGGGCGCGTACGAATTCTTTGATGCATCTCCCATGGACTTTTTGTGGGTTCCCGTTGTCGAAACGAGAGTTTAGCCGCGTAAATTCTAGTTTCGGAAAGCTTCTCAAGAGGAATGGAATATACTTGAACAAACTGTCTTTAATGCAGTTTCCTTCACTGAAAACTGAGATGCAGGGCGAAGCTCACAGACAGGGTTTTCACATCGAGCATAACCGTTGGTAGTGTCGGGATATTTTTTTAAGCGGTAAGGGTACCAAATCCGTTACCATAAACAATCTTTTATATTAATCTGAAATTTAACACTTTCGATCAATCTTCCAAACATATAGTAATGTAAGATGATATTTCAATGAATAATATTGGACTGCCTGGGAAGCTAAACCTGACAATCACAACCAGTATATTTCGTTCTACCTTGCGGACGGTCACCGAACCTCCTTGCTGACAAATATACCGATATGTTTATATTTAGAATGTTCAGTGTACGATATATTCATTCCATTTGAACAACGAAAAGGTTTAGTGAGATTTTACCAAAGAACTTACCTAGGAATAAGTCATATTTCCACGCCCCTTTATTTGGAAACTGGACCCAAGAGCATACTGTGTGAAAATCATCTGTGATAACTGCTAATCCTTTTCTGTATCGAATGATGTTATGGTGTTGAGGAACGAAGTCGAAACAAATGTAGTCTTTCTGGCTGAAATATTAAACACAAAAGTATGAATTCGAAACTAGTAACAAAAAATGCAAGAAATTACATTTAACAAATCATCAGGTCCCAAAAGTTAAATTATTCGGCTTATATATTGCTAATGAGGCAACTTAAATACAACCAAGACGGGACAACTGGTTAGCGCTGCATTTCTCAACAATAAGGGATATCCAAAAAGCAGTATTATGTCTTAAATTAAACGCAAATTACGATGTATTTGTGAATAAAACTTACTAGTTTACTTTCATATAACTTAGGCTATTTTTCCACAATGTCAGTCTAGACAGTTTGGTATTGTTCAAAGGGAGTTCAGATTTCGTATTCTCACGTCCTAGACCTTCGACGCCTACCCGTTCACAGAGGTAGTCGCAAGTTATTTCTTTTTCATCTCCTTAAGCAGTTAATTTTTCGCGAATATACGTGACTATTTTGTCACTGTCAAGTCCCACTCTTTGTCACTAAAATCATCATGCCTTTCCCGAAATCATGACAGTTTCATATACAACTGACAAGGAGCTTGATTTCATCACACCACCTTGTATAAAGGAGTTTCTTAGGCTTCTTCTCGTTCTTTGATACGTATCTAGTCGAGGACTGCTTATGGAACAACTATCAACTACATATCCTTGATTCAAATTCGAGCAGAACAACACGCTGGAAATACGTTTTAGCATTCAAGAAGTCATCTCAGAAGAAATATTCAAAATTAATTTATAGAACTTATGGTAAGCAAATGTAAAAATTCAAGAGCTCTTACAAAAAAAAAAAAAAAAAAAAAAAAAAAAAAAAAAAAAAAAGTACTACTTCATTACTCTTGATTGTACGTATACGTGACACTGCTTACGGTAAACATTTCTCTGTAATATTGCGATTTGTAAACAAAAACATCGCTGAAATCGAGAATAATCCTACACCTTCTTGACGATATTTTGAGGGTGATATTCTGTCCGACACTTTTTCTTGGAAACGTAAAGGACTTGATCGAAATTTTTAAATTTCGAAAATCAGACTCCAATATTATTTTAGTGTATGATAATGTCACTTTGGAAAAACCAAGTAACACAAATAAGTTATTATTGATGGAGTAACATACTTGAAGGACACCAGAAAACAACAAGCAATTATATAACAAAAACATTCTGTTTTGTGGAAAATGTGAAAGCAAGTGTTTTCCAGCATACGTCACAAAAACTATTATTTCATAGTCTAGAATCCACTGGTTCTGAAGGAAATAATACTCCTATGCATAATTATGGCAGGGCAGTACAAGTCATTCAAATCCTCATAACTGTAGGTTATGATAAACCCGGAACTATTATAATGTTTTGCATTTTACATTATTACCATTATTATAATTATTGCAATTGTTGCAATTATAATGATTATTACATTTAATTTTTGTAAATTGGTTGGAAGAGAAGCTATTCTCGTAAATCACTTAGATATCTAATTACAAGCATAATGCCTTTGAATTCACTCTGAAATTTGTCAAGGCATTGTATTATACATAAATCTCACGTAGTATATTTTTGCTTTGGATGACCCACATACTTATTAATAATTATGTCTGGATTATAATAGCCCTGTAAGGTGCTCATCCACTTTGTGTTATTAATATTCAATAAAATAAAATGAGATAGCCTAGGTTAATTACCGTGTTGTTATTGTGTTTACTCATAGGTTACTCTTTAAAGCCTGATCTCTTGCAATAGGTTAAGTAACAATTGGTCCCTTATGCACATTGGAAAAGAAGAAATCCGATCGTTAAACTATCTGTGAATTAAATTCAAGTCTCTCATTTGACGGTGGTTGCTCTACCACTTAGTGCAATGACCGTTTTATAAAATCTGTTCTATATCATTATGAATATTGAAATAAACAAACAAAAAAATATTGCATTCAGTACTCGTACATCACATAACAACGGTAAAATACGAGTACTGACATAAATATAATTAAGGTAACAAGTAAACTCCGGATACTAAATAAGTGTGGGCTCGAAGCCTGATTTCCTGTGAAGTTAATATACAGCATTATTATTATTATTATTATTATTATTATTATTATTATTATTTAAAAATATTTTTTTTTTTTTTTTTTTTTTTTTTTGAAGCTCTATTTCTTAGTCCTAAGCATCTTCAGGGAATGTTTTACATCAATCTGAAAGAATAGGTTTCAAAGTTTTGAATAGTTGGTTGCACAGCGCTTTGTGTCTTTGTTCCTCAACGCTCAGTTGTTTCTTTTCGGTCGGAATGACTACATACCGCATTCAGGTCCAATTGAAGTAAGGCTAAAAATAGTTTCAACAATTTACTTTAATTAATATAATAAGAGAAAAATATGGGTCACTTAGCAGGTGACTTACTTTTAGACGCATCAAAATATATAAAAATAGTTATCAGCCATAAAATTACAGGTTATAATGTTTTACAAATGGTGGTTACCGTTACACTAAGTCATTCAAGACAAAGTGTGTGGAACAATTTAGTGTTTTGGGGCATACATGAATAATTTGTCGACGTTTACATTTAATTCAAATCAAAATACCGGAAATTTAAGGGTAGATACCCCGCACCGCTCCACCCCAATTATAAAGCAAGAAAAAACTTATATATATATATATATATATATATATATATATATATATATATATATATATATAACCATTACCTTTATAGCGAAGATCTGTCAAAGTAGTAGATCTTCGAGCAACATAGGCTTTTAAAACCCATGATTGCGATTGAATATCGCTGAAACTGTATGCAGATAATTTGTGCATTCAGACGCTTAAGCCAAGCTTTTATTGACTTTTAAACGCAATTATTCGCAAGATAAAGTTACATTTACTCAAAATCTTAAGAACCACACACACTAATACTCAGGTGTCCAAACTTACGTTGACGATAGACCGTATAAGATTCGAAAAGAGTTCTCCGGGCCGCAGCTCTCCATTTGGTCTCCTTTTTAAGGCACTGTAAAATACATGCCATTACAATAGATAATAATTCGTTTTATTCGTCATGGAACAGATTTTTAATCCAACTCACTTCTCAGAGCTAGTCAGACGTTTCGCAGCTACATTTATGGAAATGTTAAACTTTAAAATTTCGTGAGCTAGAGCAGTTGCCGGGACGCGAATTGAACATCAATGCACTAAAATACAATATAGAAGCTTACTCACCAACCATCAACAGTTAATCTGGCCATCATAAAACGAGTGTCTCTCTGTTCACGGCATACATAGATTGTTCTTCTGTATCTCCCTTCATCTGGATACCAAGTTTCAATTATGTGGGTTTCATTGATAACAACATCTGCGTCCAAGTTTGCTGTGTTAATCCATTCTCCAGAGAAGTTTCTCGGCAATCTGCAGCCAGGAACCACAACTTCAGCTTTCACTGAAACACATAAATGCATTGTGATAAAGAATTGGTAACCAAATAACAGTTGTCAATATTGCTGCAACAATGCTCTGAACAAGAATAATTTTGACGTTTGACATTACATTATTATATAATTCGTTAAAAGTAAACAAAAATGTCTACCTTGCGATTATTTCTTATGTTTAATAAAGTTGAAAAGCACAAAATCGACCGTTACGAGAAATTCAATCAATGTTTTCCTCTTGCCGTGCGAATATTTTACAATTAAGTGCCAACAGTTTTTGTTTTACTCGTTGATTGATTGAGTCTTAATCAGCCAGACATCTCCAGTCAGGCAAACTCAGGAAACTGTAACATTGCTGATATCTGTTGTAAAGCATCCACCCATCAATAGAGATGAGGTTTCATTCCCAGCCTTTCATTTGATCTATAACAATAACAACGTATTTCTTATAAATACTACATTTTAAACATGATAATTTAAGGATTTTCCCCAAGTTCACCCCTACTTTTTGAATTTTAGTAGATAACTTAAAGACAATGAAATTTATTTATATATATAAAGTAAGCCAGTAAGTACTTATAAAATAGTAAATGAAGCAATACGTTTCCAAACTTTTTCTTATAGACCAGAAATATGAGTGAGCAGTTTATGACGTCATAATTCTTGGGTACCCAAATTTATGCACTATACGGAGGGTCTTGAAAACAATTAGTTTATACAGGGTGTCTCAAAAGTCCCCTGACAGGGTAACTGTTATTATCAGAGTCACAACAAAATATAAGAGGGGAAACCGTCTCCAAATATGATGTTTTCAATCTAAAGTGAAGGAATTTTTTTAAATCGGACAAGCCATTTGGGCTGTACATTTTTTATGCGCCCAATGTTAAATGAAAATGTAACGTAGCCATTTACTTGGACCCACAATATAAGTGAATAAAGTCACTGTATTTTACGCTAAGGTGTCGATAGCCAGTCCCCATTTTAAACAGTAAGTATGTTCAAGCATGTTCAAAGTTAAAGTATGGTTCAAATATGACCAATAATGACCATATTTTCTTGTTCACAAGACTCCAGGATAAAAAAATATGAAGCCACAGAAATTCGAGCCTTACAAATATGCAAACTGGGAAACTGTGTTTTTCCACTACTTATATTCGAAATATTTAATCTAATGAAGGGGTGATAGCAACTATACTGCAACTTAATGTAAATCAGTCTTCATACTTGATTTTACAAGAGAAGCTCAAAGTAGGATCACAGCCAAGATGGTTATCCTGGATCGAATTTGAAACCAGTATCGAATGTATTGATATAATAAACTATATTATCAACTATACACATTATTTTCATACCTGGAGTAATACGAAGACGCTCTGGACTCTTTTCAGGAGTCTGCAAAACATTACATTCTGCAGTAATTGACACTCCAATGTAGAGATCATCATCTCGGTTTTTCAGGAAACAACGGTACTTTTCGTCCTTTCTAGACTCTTTAGTATTTGCAACGGCAAAGTAGTGATTCTTATCAACAAACCAGTCACCTAGACAACTATACTCCACAACTGTAAGAAAAAAATAAAAATGATATTATTATTATTAAAACTTAAATCTCCTGTTTCCTTGTTCATTTACCACATCTTTTAGTTTATTAATTTGTTTAGGTTTTAACGGGGTATCAGCAGCGAGGTTATTCGTGCCCATCACAATAAAGCGAATGTCCGACATTTGATGTCGATATGAAATAAATACAATCTGAAATAAATTCTTTAAGCTTTAAGTCCCATGGTTCTGCCGGCTAGGCTAAAGCAGTGATGATGAGCAAATAATGAAATGATAGAATGAAAAAAGTGGGAGGAAACGGGAGAATCCCAAGAAAACTCACGCACATTCAAATAAAATTTCTAAAAAAGTCTAATTTACATAAATTCTACAAAATAGGAGATTAAAATTAGCAAAGTTTCAAAAATTAAAACAGAGCTAGTGAAAAGGAAAAATAATCTGTATATATAACAGGAAAATAATTCAGATAAATAGCAATAATACATAACAAGGAAAATCTAAAAACAGAAGTCTCAGAGAACATTAATTATTTCTACGAATAAATGGAAGCGTGAGGTCACTGAAGCTAGGACTATCACCCAAAACCTGACTAATATAATTAGTTAATTCTAAATGTTTTCTGAGGATTGAGTATCCTGGACATTCTATGAGATTATATGCCGAATCCTCAGTGGGACGATACGATCTTTTCAATGTAGAGGGTTAGCGCCACGCACTAAATAGGAATGTGTGATATGACAATGTCCGATGCGCAATCGAACCAGGATCAATTTTATCTCGGCGACTAGTAAGCGATGACATCTGACATTTACGCACAACAGTTTCACAGAATGGAGCATATTTTTGCTCGCCTTTTCCAATTCGCTTGCATCTTTTGGACGAAACAGATATGGAGATCCTAACACGAGATAGTGCTCCAGAGCAACATCTGCCAATGTGGCGTTCTTGGCTGCTGTGGCGACACGCACGTCTCCTCTAATGCCAACGAGCCCCGCACCCAGCAGACAACGACGACACAGTCCTGTTGCTGTAGTAATGGTTTCTCTCAAGAATTTTTGGACTAGAGGGTGTTTACTAAAAACTTTCTACTGGTTTATAAAGACGCTTTGTGAGTCAGCGTAGATAAGCACACGACGCAGCAAAAACTGTAGCAGTGATCGAGAGCAACTGCTATTAGTACAGCGATGAATATTGAACACAAGTCATGCTGATTAAATTCCAACCTGTCTTTCCTTGTGACAAAAGCATAGTCGAAAGAATTCTCACTTTTCAAATTGTCCGTATAAGACAATGATATTGGGGCACTGTTCCATTAACGCTCCGAAATCTTACTGGAACTTCTGGGTACTTGTAAGCTGTTTGGCCCATCTTGCCAATCTAAGGTCGAGCCTTGGTGGAGTAAATACTCAAGGTAGAACACCACAAACCAGTAGCAAACAAAGAGATGGTGATCCATCAATACAACCACCACCAAAATACAAGCCATCGAAGAAATATTAAGTTCTTATACATTTCGTACTTACGACCTGATACTTATGGTAGGGTTTTGTTAATAGATGGCGTTACTGCTTGCATTTAGACGCTCCACAATGCATAAGGACATTCACATATACAAGATTAAGTGAGAATGCTACTTCTAATTGGGCTAATGGTAATGATGATGACTGGGCAGCAATTTTCCAAGTAGAGCATGTGTTTAGTAGCTGTGAGAAATGCACGAACCTCACTCTTCTTCATTCTTGTTTCTTGTTCTGCGCTTACGAGGAAGATGTACGAGAACAACCCGTACGCTCTGGAGAAGCTAAGATAACAATTCTCAACCCATCGCACAAATCACTCCTGCTATACTCACATATGCGTACAATTTACAACGTTATATTCACATATCTTCAGGCTTCTGGGGGTCATTTCCACCACTTGCTGTAACAAACAACAATAACGTATGTACTGTCTAATTTTTATAACTGTGTTACATCTTTTCCACCACTGCGCAGTAACAAAAGCTCATATTTTCGCAGCATTTTCGGCCCAGAGAAAGAAAGCAAAACACTTACCAAACGTTATACAACGTACTCCTCCTGAGAGCGGCTCAGTTTGGACAGGATTTTCGGCTCAGTGAGAAACACTACAACGACAGATGCGCCTGATCATGATCGGGCGAGTACATTCTGTGCGTGGGGGAATAAATCGCGCTAGTTCAAACATATGCCGAACATCTTCCGTATATTCAATTTTTCTTAATCTTTCCCTTTGTACGTCTATATAATGTATTGTATTTTATATTCTCTTGTCACCTTCTATATTTGCTATCTCTTCGTATCGTAGCCCTTAATTTTTTCTGTATGTTTTCAGGTTGCTGTCTCTAACCAATTTGGAATTAAACAATACACCGGGAAATACCAGAATGCTAATGAATTGTGCTTACTTTTTTGGAATTTTATAATTTCGTTATTACATTTTTTTGGTACTAGTATTATCACTAAGAAGAATAAGATATCTTCTTTATGGAGTTTACCTCAGAGGGATTCCTTACATGTACTTTAGGGAAGTTTGATTACGCGCGGAAAGCAAAAACTTTAAGGTGTATATCCTTATGGATGCCTACCTGGTTGAGAGGTATAAGATTCATCACAGGTGGCTGGTAACTCTTCTCGAGGTCATTGTTTTCTTAGAGTTTAACCATATCTAAGAACATTTTAACACACAATCACAAATTATCACCTGTTTCTTCTCCCGAAAAAAGAAAATCTTATTTCTGGCGCGAACTTCTATTTGTTTTTCATTTTATTTTCCCCTTTTCTATCTTTTTTCCCCCTCTGTAACTTTTTAAAGTTCTTCTATTGTTTCTTTTTTTCACCGGTTTTTGATTTCCCTTTCGCTTCTTATATGTAAAGTATATGTTGTTCTGTTACAGTATTACACTGTTTTTCTGTAGATACATAATTAGTTGTCGACTGACTTTCTTATTATTTAGTACTAGCATATTTCTTACAGAATATGGGCCCTGTTCTCTTATATTATACAATGTTGATAGAAAATTATTTCCATTATTTACTGTTAAATTACATATATTACATGCTTCCTACCGCCTCATTACACCAACATATCTCTTGTCTCTTAGATGAATTTTAAAGTGTATTGCTGGGAACAATTCTGTATCGACCTTGGAGTTTTATCCAATCGCTTTGGTCTGTGACTTCCAATATGACCCAGTAAAATGTTCTTGGGCCAAACCTGTTTTGTTTCTTCCAATGTTGCATTAGGTTTCTTTTCCCCCTTTTATATCCGCATAAAAATTGGTGTATGAAAGTTTGATATTTGTGGGTGTTCCCACCATAGCTCTCACTGTGAAATTATGTTTTACAATATCAGTTTTTATTTTTTTTTTATTTTTATTTAGATTCATCAACAATATATATTATCTAACAATGGTGTGAAAGAATACTCCACATTATTGGTTTCATGGCAATGTTAATAACAAATGCAAGCAAAATTTTTATATAAGAAAGATTGAATGATTATATTTTATTTTAAATGCAGAGAGAATTCTGCAAAAATATATAAAAGATCTAAATCTTATTGTTAATAATACAACTTACCTCCATCAAAAGTCTCGGACATTCCAGGACACTTCCTATATGTGATATTAAATTTCTGATTCGTTATCAGAAACTGTGTTCCAGCCGTTTGACATGAACGAATGTAAGCATCAGGATGATTGCATTCACCAGTAAATCGAAAGCGATTCTGGTACGCGAACTGCCAGACTCCTTCGAGACTAGAGCGACAATTTACAGGCACATAATTTTCAGCGAATAACGTTCTCAGTTGCTGATGAGGATTCAGTTGTCGGCACACCCGTTCCACATTTGGTTCTTCACCAGGTGGCATTGTCACACAACCAGCTGAAAGAAGAAATTTACGGTAAGTAAACATATTCTAAAACAGGTTGATCGTAGTTTCTACTGTATTGCTTTAGCAATGTTCTCATTTACTCTAACTTTTCATCAATATTTCCAGCATAATGCACGAATGCCCTTACTATAAGTACAAAAAAAGGTACTGTGTACAATCTGAAATGTGTTCTATACGTTGAAGTATCCGGCTCTGTTAAACCTAATCTGTGTAATCGGATGTAAGGTCATCCCAAATGGGTGTTGATATCAAGATAACTGAAGGAGCTCTCAGCTGCAATCCACCAAACAATAAAACTGAGGCAGAATTTCATAGAGTGAAAAATTGCGAGAGTAAACTGCATTTCTGAATTATAATAAGAAACGTTACGTTACTTTATTAGGTGCTGCCCAACCTAAAAACCATTTAACGACGACAAATTAATACGCTATTATTTTACAACTAGTACGCGAATCCAATTCTCCTATAGCACTTAAAATACAACTCTTACTATACCTTTCCACAAATGGAAAAAGCGTATATTATTTCTCAAATTCGTCAGTTTTAACCTTCAACCTTTTAAAAATGTACTATCTATCTATCAGATGTGTAAAATGAATGACATTAGTATCTATCATTTCAATGTTTCCACAAAATCTTGGACATAAGCTTCTCTTGATACAAATTACACTTAAAATTTTGATACAAATTACACTTAAAATTTTAATATAAATGTACTTTTATTTTACTCAAAAAATATTTGTTTGTAACATCAACATTAAAATTGTCAAAACATACAAACGATACATAAAACTTATGCTCAATTATTTTTGTTACGAAACTGCATCAATATTCACTACTTTTTTCACAATACCAGCTACAAATAATAAGCAAATTTATAAATTAATTTCCTAGTCCACAAAAGTATTGCTCAAATTTCCTGTTCATTTTGTGACTAAAATTACGAGGGTGATTCAGAAAGTAATGCCTCCAAGTCCACTACTTCGCCAATAGTACTGCAAAAATTCTGAACTGTTTATCATTAATGCACTGATGTTTAAGCTATAGAATGTCACTTCTTTCACCTTCTTATCTCTTCTCGTTCCAAAGTAATGGAGCAATCCAAGGCATTCAGTAGTGATGGCTGGTTAAAACAGCGGGCTGTCATTGAATTTCTAACTGCGGAAGGCTGTGCGCCCAGAAACATTCATCGCCGGCGACGAGTCGTGGATACACCATTACGATCCGGAAAAGAAGCGTCAGTCGATGCCGCCACACGTCCTTTCCTCCGTCAATAAATACAAAGTTGTCTCATCTGCTGGCAAAGTGTTGTTGACATTTCGCCTCATCCTGTCTATAGTCTGGATCTTGCGCCCTGCGACTTCTGGGTCTTTCCCAAACTTAAGGATCATCTTAAAGGCCAACGATACAGTTGTGACGCGGAGGTGCAAGCAATAGTTCGACAACGGCGTTGCCAGCAGTCACTACAAGTCTTCGCCGACGGCATGAAAAACCTTGTTTCGCGTTAGCGCAAGTGTTTGCTCGTAATGGGGAAGATGTTCAAAAGTGAAAAATGATGCCACCATTTGTAGCTGACATTGCAAACATTCCACTGTTACCTGTATTGGTGCTGTCAAACACAAATAAAGGTATAACCTTGGAGGCATTATTTTCTGAATCATCCCCGTACCATGGCGGAAAAAGAAACTAGCTTCTTCAACAACACAACAAAAAATTTTGTCAATTTGTCGATTTGTTTCTTTCCGTCGCTTTTACATGGTCCATGTCATGAGGAATGAAGAATGTGGTGGAGAAACGAGATCTCTGCGTTCACTCTCAGCTTCGTGGTGACTCCTTATACCTGAACTAACCTAACAAATCACCGTTCTTCGTTCTTGACGCAGAAGTAAGTAAAACTCCCTTTAATTCAAACACCGATTGTCTAAAAAATTGATTTTTTTTTTTGTGGACAGTTGTCGAACCAAATGTATTAGAAAATTAGAACTAGTTCCATTAAAAAAAAAAAAAAAAAAAAAAAAACTCAAAATCACCACAGAGAAAGAGTACAACAATTAATTTGAAAACCGATGGAAATAACCGATTTTTCACAATATTAATGTTATAGAGACCAAAAACTCCTTTATACTTTCTGTTCAGTATTAAAACTGCAACGTAAAAGAGGCATCGTAGAAACTCCAAATTTCCAGAACACGTACAGCATAAAAGGATAAACAATTGATTAGCATGACAAAGCCGTGGAACAGCAAAGGCCGAACAGAGAGCTATGGTTCAGTGGTAAATAAAGCTTGGTGTAAAGTGAGTGTGTGCATAATACGTCAAAAGATGCTTCGTCGTCGAATGCGGCAATGCGGCAGTCCTTCCATCAGGTTTCGGCCTTTGATTGCGGATGAATAGTGGAACATCGTGAGTGCAATTTTCCTTCTGCGACATTAGTGTCCGTATTGGACGGAATGAGAGCACAGTACAGAGCACATGCAGTCGATGGCTCTACGAAGGTATTACGCAGCAACACGCCGGATCGAACAGCCACATCTCGCACACTGGCGCAAGCACTGGAGACTGTTGCACAGTATCCAGTGTCCCCACGAACAGCTATACGTCGTCTGGAAGAGCGCGGCATATTTTCAAGGCACCCATTCCTGCGGCTTCCCTGAATCCACAGCATAAGTATGGGAGGCTACAGTGGTATTGCGCGTGGACAGATGACAGACAGAATATCGTATTTTCAGACGAATCCTGCTTCTGCCTGCAGCATCATGATGGGTACATTCGGATCTGGTGTTACCGCGGCATTAGACTGGGAGACGCCTGAATTGGTAAGACAAATTAAATTGTGAGTTGAATTATCGTACATAATGTTGCAGCTATGAAGATATAGTCTGTTTTCTTTTTTATGTTTTTTATATAATTCGTGTTGCATTAGTTTTGCGATCGTTTTAAATATGTACTGGCTTATGTATGCTATGTTTTGGTGTAAATTTCGAGGGAATAAGTTATATATTGGAAAGAAGTGTCTGGAAGACAATTTAAAGTAAAAGATAGTTTAAACATATTTGGTCATGACTTAGGTTTTTCATTGGGGCAGTGAAAATCATGCGTACTTGCGCCTGCTGACGCTGGAATACATGACGGAAAGTTTGACAAAGACGACAGGGAGATCGACAAGTGGTCGATGAAGTCTGAGTGAAGGACAGAGGCCATCAAGAACGCTGGTAAGGTCCTAGCAGACCCCGAAGTCGACAAGAAGGTCGATGAGGTCCATGATCAATAAGATTATAAAGGCAAGTGGGCAGCAGAGGTCAGTTTGAATGACTTAGGAGTCGATAATGGGCAAGCAGGTCTGCGGAGGAAGTCGACGATTAGGATTAGGATTAGAAATTAAATTTCTGGGCTTTCAGCGGTTATGGCCATGTTAGCTCGCTACGTAAGAGGGATGACGACGCTCGTTGATCACAGTGTGAGGCGAACTGGGAAGGAAAGAAACGACTAGGAAATGGCTAATGGCTGACGAGAAAGGTGGGAAGCTCGATCAGAGGTTGATGGTTGCCAGGGAAGTCTACAGTGGAGTCAATGTCAGTCGGTGAAGCTGAGAGTGAAGAATGTTGGGAAGATAAACTGAATTGTAAGTTTGAATTATCGGACATAATAATGCAGTTACAAACATATAGTCTGTTGTATTTTGCAACAAATGAAGTTCAATATTGTGATTTCGTTTTGATATTTTTATATAGTTCGTCTTGTATTAATTTTGTGATTATATATATGTACACTACGTTTTGATATATATCTTGAGTGAATAAAAGTTCGGAAGTTTCTGGAAGTAAGTTTAAAAGGTAGTTTAAATATATTTGATCGCGATTTTTTTATGTTTATCAGCCTACATTTCGACGTCGGTCGGGCAGGGCATTATGATCCGTGCATGTTTCTGCCTCCTTGCGTTGATGGACATTTTAGCAGTTCCTTTAGTGCAGGTACTGTCTGGGACTATATTTTCTACCGGGATAATGCATCCCCTCATGTTACACGTACTCTCCTACACTTCCTGGTTGGGCATGCTGTTTCTCTGCTTCCTTGACCGCCGCATTTCCCCGATTCCTCCCGATTGAACACATCTGGTCGATGGTTGCACAATGCCTATGATACCTATGAACTCCAACAGGCACAGTTGATGAACTGTGGCATTGAAGAAGCATGTCTTGCCATACTCCATGAGGACATATAAAGTCTCATCCCCTTGATGCTTCGCCGTGTTGAAACAGTTCTGGCGGTCTCTGGTGAGTCCACAGGGTACTGATTGTAGGCAGTTCGCAGCTCTCGCCACGTAGTCAGTCTTCGCATAGAACTGTAAGTTTAATCATTTGCTAGTATCAGGTGTCTGCCTGCCACATACTGAACGAAGGAGATGATGGCCGAGCCGATGTTCGGTACTGCGAGCAATGCAACAAAGGCTCACATCATATATTCACACGTGCCAGACAGGGACCCCTCCACGCTTTGACCAACAGACACAGTCTATGCAATCAGACCTCTCTTTCCGCATTCCTCTCCTGCTTGGCCTTCCTCTAGTCAATATGCGCACGGCCTTGGTGTTGTGTTTGTAATTCATGAGTCCGACCAGACAAAATCTCAAGAACTGCTTGTTGAATTACCATCAATTTTGGCCAGGATGAAGAGGATAAAACTTAAGAAACGAGTTCGTTGATGGAAGTGATGTTCAAATCGGAAATCAATCATTTCCGGTTTTAAAGTTAACTATAGAGCAAAAGCGGTGATAGATAACGAGAAGAGGTTTCCTGCAATCGATTAAGCATGCGAAGAACACATTTCATCTCCAACCTTAACTCACTATTAAAACAGAAAGTAACAGAAATCCATTACAACTTCCAGTTTCAATATTTACACACAGTAAAAACGGTAAGACAGTGAGAATTATTTTCTCTCTTTTTCTCTCATTTTTTAATCGATTTAGCATTCTAAAAATAATTATAATCTTCTCTCTTAATACATTATTCAAAGCGGAAGAGGTAGAATGCAACAACTTCCGGTCTTAATGTTGATCGCTATAGAGTAAGAGCGGTAGTTGATATAGACAAGCTGTTTTCTGCGATCGATTAACCGTTCTGAAGTATATTTCAACTCCACTCTAATTTCTTTGCTAAAATTACTACCACTTTCAGCTTCCATAGTAACTGAGAAAATAGCACGCCATTAGTAAATCTTAAATATAATAAATGCAAGTTGTCATGGCAACACCGAAGTTTTTGTGTGGAGAATAGAGGGTGGGTGCAAATGCAATGTTGAGAGGAGATTAGAGATGGCGTACAATTTAAACTTGTACTATCGCCTCCGACTCCTCTCAAGCACGTAGCAGTTTTTGCATGAGGAGCGATGGGCACGAAGAAATGCAGAGAATTATTGATTGGCAGACGGCGGCATGGAAACTGTTAAGCCGTTAAAAGAACTCAAACGACCATTTTCACGTAGTAGATACTGTACTTCTTTATTAATTACTTCTTATTTTAAAATTATTTTTATTTGTAAGTGCGTGGTCTAGTTAAATAGTTAAATCCTTCACAATATTTCATTACCTGAACTTGCTGGTAATTCGTTCAAGCAGATTTTTCTTCAGGAACTGTGGATTTTACAAGGATATACAATTAGCAATTCATTGTGTTGCTGAAAAAAAAATTTGCTTGAACAAGGTATCAGCAAGTTCAGATAACCACAAAGGATTTAACTAGAGTACGCACTTGCAAGTAACAAATAACTTTAGTATCTAATATCAAATAATGCACGAACATGAAAACTTAAATATCATATCAACATTATTGCTATTTTACCTGTAGTGAAAATTAGTTGTCGGGGAAAACCCGACCCCCTGCATTCTGCAAATATATATAATTCAACTGTTAGATGTTCATTCAAGATATAATCAATGGTTTTGCCCAAGCACAAGTGATAGCATTTGTGACACCCGTCCGCAATGTACAAGCCCCTCAAAAGTGAAAATGTGAGGTCAGTCTGGAGATAAACTGTGTGGCGTGGTGATTAACGTATTGCCATGAAAATCCAAATATTCGAATTTCTACTTCTGGCCCAGTCATACTTCTCATTCTTTGAAAGTTCAATATACACTCATCAACATTCGCAAAACATCATAACATCCATGGCTATAATGGTTTTCAGACTTTACAGTGTATATAACCTCCCGTTTTAGTTGTAATCCCTATAATGTTAAAACATTACCTGTAGTATTCTGTAATGTAATTGCAGTTTAAGGGAAAAAGTCGCAATTGTAAATTCTATATTAATTAATGTTAAAAAAATAATAACTAAAATGCGTTTTAAACAATTATAAATATAGTAATACTAATGTCCAATTTGATTTATGTTACGTAATCTTATTTTAAAAATGACAACTACACATTAGAATTTGTAAACCATAGCCTAGGGTTGAGGTAATCAGCTTAAATATGTAAATCCCATAAAACTGAACTCGAGATAGACCAATTTTATCTTTTGTTAGACAAATTTTATTTTATCGTGTCACTTCTGGTTAGAACTTCAACTAACAAAGAATACACAATACTTGAATGGCATTTGATAGACTGGCGGCCACATTTTCCCTTACTTTTAAAACAAATATTTCAAAACTATTAACATTAATTACCACGACACAATAAATGATACATTGTTTTAAACTATCGTAACATACTTTTATTTAGTATCGTAACATACTTAACACAGAAACTGACTATTTTCTACCACTTTGAAAAAGATGATGAAATATCAACGGGCAGACTTCCCTCTGCAATCTTCATAAATTCAATTTGATTATTAAATAGTAGTATACATATAATTTTATCACTACGGATCAATTTTCTTGTACAAGTAGGTTATGTCGTAAACATGCACAAGATCCGATTACGTAAAAATTAAATAATATTACGAAAAATCACTACAGCGTTCAAATACAGCGCCGAAAATACGAAATAACTATCACTACACATAAAAAGTACCTAACAGCAATACTGGACACATATTAAACTATCTTCTGTGTCCCTTACATGAATGAACATTGTAGACAATTTGTGAAATCAGAGGAAAGTTCAAAATGTAATTAACAAATTAGCGTAGTTGTTCATATTACACTGGTGAGTACGAAGGGAATTAATCGAAATTGTCCGCAGTATTAAGTCATCTAAGACTGTGGACAATAACCACTACAATCAATGACTTATCACCATCTTGCAAATAGGAGACGAATTGCAAGCCTAGAGTTTGGAGTCGAAGAACTGTTGTAAGGCATTTTTCAGAACCTCCAAATCATCAAAGATTATCCAAGTTGTTGAGTTATACAACGCGCGAAACAGAATTAGTCAATAGGGACCTAGTCAGGGAATATGGCGGGTGTAGTAAAACCTCCAAATCCAAGTCCATTAATTTTAGAAGCGTGGTGACAGCAATAAGTGGCCTGGCGTTATAATTGTGGATGATGTTTGCTTGTCGACTGATCAAGTCTTGCTATTTCGACGTCAATGCTGCTCGTGGTTTGTCCATCTGCTCACAGTAGAAGGTGGCAATAATGAGTTTATTAGGTACCCGAACTTTCTAGTGAATTACTTCTTTTGACATTTCTCCACACACACTTAACAATACCTTCCTGGCATGGATTTCTGGTTTGGACGTTGATGGGGGTTGTTCAGATACGCGATACACAGGCTTGCGATGCTTTGGTTTTGGTATTTAAATACATAACCTAACTCATTTCTCATTGCCCGTGCCAACGTGTAGCAACAACTGATCATTGCAGTAACAGATAGAGATGTAAGCCTATATATTGTATGTGAAAAAAAGTTCATTTCACGTCATACCCGAGTTAAAAAGGCAAAATCAAAGAAAAAATTGGCGAAGACACTGCGGTCTGGATCAATTCATATGGGTTGATCCATATTCATTCTGGACTTAATATTCTGGTGAACTTTCAGTAGTTTGGGATGGATACATAGTATGTTGCTCTTTCTGCGAGCTTCAATACACATAACGAGAAAGCAAAACAAATGAAGAACAAACCATACCCAGAACAAGGTTATATTAACTCATCTAGATTATACTTATTTAAAAACAATAATAAAAAAGAGCACATACACATACTTGAAGAAGGATGCATTAGTTTAAATTGTTTCTACAGTATAGGAAATCTACTGATAATGTACTTCAAGAAACGCTGATCCCTTAAAGAATTTGTAGTGAAGGTGGTGGTGATATACAGTCACTGAAACGTCTATGGTCAAGACTACCACTCTTACTGGTGACTGCTTGTGCGAGCACAAACTTTATTATTAATTCCTTCAACGCTTACAGCATGCTCGTATACACAATACAGAGTGTCCCAAATGTAGGTATACAGTCCTGAATGTTTTACATATGCAGGTCTGTATACCTACTTTTGGGCCACTCCGTACACTAATTTGAGAAAATAAAATGCAAAGAAAACAAGTCTTAAAAACCTTGATGAACGAAACTTAAGAATTATAAAATAACTTAGCCTTACTTCTACTTACATTCAATTTTCTCCAACACATTGACAGTCCTCACAATTAATTTGACGCAGTGGTAACACTGATTATTCTTAAATACCATCGTATAATTTACACGAAATTCCTCTTTTATGTCAATGCAATAACCTCGTTTCGTCATAGAGTCGGCGTTTATATCCGTTAAAGTATTTTCGCCGTTTTCCCATGAAAACCATTTTCCATGCAGAACAGGAGGAATGTTGCAACCATGTGATATACTTGGACCTAAAATAAGAAGAAGTGATTGTTATATATATAGTCAATAAAAGTTCTTTTCCCACAAAAATAAATGGTTGCTCTTTATGACTTCTTGTTTCTTAATCCACATTTTTCACTGCTTTAAATACGCGTTAACATATGCTTTTCTCAACATTTTTAAACATTCTCACAGGGACTTCATCTGCTAAACAAAAACTCTAACTACCTACTTGATTTATAGCAAATCTTATTTTGAAAAAACAAAAGTCCGTTGCGTTTCTCTAATTTTACTAATTTTAACCTACTACATTTACGGTTTTGGAGTGGAATATTTTAATCTGGGTATCTGCGTTTTGTTTGCAATACAAACTGTACACTTACTAATTACTAAGTTATATTACTTTTTGCTTTTTAACATACATACAAACCAATTTTTCTTCTGTTTGCATTCTTTAAAAGTTATTTTTCTATTTTTCTACACATTTAGATAAGTTATTATTTTGTCATGTGAAAAAAATTGGAACCTTTAAGTTTTACGTCCCACAGTTACGCCGCCACAGTTAGGCTAGAGATGGTGATGATGAGAAATAAATGAAATGATGGAATGAAGAAAGTGAGAGGGAACACGAGAACTCCGAGAAAACCTACGCACACGGTGTTTCTCCACCACAAAGTTCACCTGGAGCGAGCTGGGATCGAACCAAACCTCATGCACCAGGGGTGAGCGCTCTACCACTGAGCCACCGTGGTCCCCCACACTTTGTCATGTGATTGTATACGTGAAGCAAGCAAAGTTTCTAGCAATTCTAAATAAATGCCTATAGAGATTATATGAATGCCCCTCTATTCTTTATGTGAACGCAGAAGTGTTGGGAAGTTTCAGTGCAGATTACGTATGGGCAAATTAAGGGCAAATTGAAAGATTTATACGTAAAATTGAGTACATGCATCGAAAGATATATTTACACGAAACAAATTTCTGCAAGTGATAGAAATAAATTTGAAATAAAGGAAGAAATGAAGTTACATTATATCTGACAGAACAATCGTTAATATCTTTACAGTAGTGTTCAGAAATGAAATTATTTTACTAGTTATTTTTTCAGATAATGTAACAGGGAGAAGCCACAACAATTGATTTCATCTGAAACAATCGTCCCCTAAGCCTTTTAAATTTGTATTCTATTAATAACTTTTCATTTTTAAAAGGTACAGGTAAAGTTGACTGATTAGAAAACTATCTGCGAACTTACAAGTTTATATCTACCTTTAGCGAAAATAAACAAAAAGTGCACTTTACAATACACGCGCCAGTTACTCATCGACAAGTAGAACCGCTTTGAAAGACTATTGTACAGAAGAGTAGGGTCGAGTTAACTTAGGAATAGGAAAGCTTGAACCTATTTTATTAATTAAATGTAATTTCTCTTGTCTGCGTAGAGATCCAACTGAGCGGACATTGTGAAGTTCACAAACATACAAACAAAAACGCACGGTTATGTGTATGTATGTTTTTAGACAAATTTTTATGTTATACATTCGGAAGCCGTATTTATACGGAAAGGGTTAAGTTCCAAAGTTGGTCATCCATTTGTAGCAAAATCTGGAAAAATTAGCGGGAAGAAATGAGTAATTTGCCTGTCTGTATGATTGATAATTTATAAACAGAGTGAAAGTTGTGTTTATTTTCTTATATAAACGGTTCTAAACATGAAACAATTTGGCAAGAGGAGGGAACTACTTGGCGCAAGGTTACTTCATGGTAGGATTATGGGAATGTAATGACCAATTGTTTTGTAAACATGGCTGTTGGCAATCAGGAAAATCTAATAAAAGTAAGATGCCTTGATTAAACGGTGAAATGGAGATAAAACTAATGCAGATCTTTGATATGTGGAAACGTCACCATGCAGTTCGCACGATTTACAGCATTTTTCGTTGTTTTTTTCTTTTTTCTTTTTCTTTTTTTTGTTTGTTTGTTTTGTTTAAACCAGCCAACCGCAGATAACTAAAGAAACGTGGATAATGTTATACTTTTCAATGTGACAAGGTAACATAACCAACATGGCGGCAACGTTCTAGAACATAGGTCCCCCTTCCCATTTAGCTGTAATAAAGACAGAAAACAATGTGCCCTACGGGTTATGCAGTACCGCTTAGGCAATACTATGTGAATTAAATATTAAAGTTTGCTACAGAAAGGAACCTATTATTACGCTTTTTACCAAAAACTAGATGGTCAACCAACTTCGGAATGAATACCTACGGAAATCGTAAAAGAATTGTAAATTTTCAACAAGTACTCTGGTTGTCCCCTTGAAGTTAATATATGCCAAGTGAGGTACTTGCATGTCGCTCACCGCAAATATTCTAGGAAACAATAAGAAGGAACTCACAAGTAGTGTCCAAATGGATGAATCAAGTTGCGGGATGATATTTAGCGTGATTGATAGATGATGTGAAAATATGTGTATGTGCAAAGTTACAGCGGCTGAGCGCCGTAAGAAACAGACGGGGAGGGGTCAGAATTGGTGGGAGAACGGCTAAGCTATATTATTCAAATACCGGTACATTAAATAAGCTGTTGAACCGCAAAAATTGTGAAAGATATATAGCATAAACGGTAATAGTTTCACATATTGGCAAAAGAAGAATGGGCAGAGTAGATCACGAACCTCCGCCGCCATCTTGAAATCCACCATTTTGAAATCTCTGATATTTTCTGAAATGCAAAGGTAGTCATGTGATAAATCAATTAGGGCCAGCATGTTCTGAAAAAGTGAATTATGAACTTTAGTGATCCTTCTCTGCACTTATTTGGCAGATTTAGGATCATCATTATAGTTATTTACGAAAATCTAGGAGACTGATACCAGTACGGTATGTTGAATGTACGGATTAGCCAAGAAAACCAACAGAAATTTGATAATAATAATACTGTAATATACAACTTGGATATCAAACTTCACTGTTAGTTTTCTTCGCTTGTAGATATGTTGGGTTAAGTTTAGAGTTTTACCCCTCCGCTTTTTATAAAAATCAGGAAAAATTACAGGAGAAATGATGTAAGGAATGATAATTTGAAGTTTTGACTTGATGTTTAGGAATGTAAGTTCGGCATGAGAGTTATGTTTATTATGAGAAAAGATATGTGGAAGTTAGTACTATTTGCCGGATGCGGAAGCATTCGCGGAAGGTTTCAGCAGCATGGTAGTTGTAAAATATGGCGAATATGGCGAACAGGTGTAACGGATGCTCAAAAATAATGAAGAAAACCTTTTAAATTTTTGTGAAGCCCACGGAGTACTAATGTTAAGTGAAATGTAACAATTTTTAATACTTTAAGCGCTGTTTTTTGTATGTTGCAAAGTCCAAGGGCACCTTCAGACTTGAGGGGCAACTCTAAACTTAAGCCGATATGTTTAACTTACAAGTGTTTTCGTGATAATGATATGTTGTATTTCAATAATAGCATAACCTTTTTCCCACCAAATTTGACCCCCCCCCTCCTCCGCTTTTTATGGTGCTCAGCAGCTATCACTTTACACATTACATATTTTCACATCCTCTATCAAGCGCACTATGTTTCATCTCGCAACTTGATTCATCCATTTGGACCCTTTACTTGTCAGTAAAAGAATTGTATTTTTTTTAACAATTTCGAGTGGCGCGCGCAAACGATTATTTCACATTTCCTTCCAATCCATTTTATGTATTCTTCATATTTCAGGTCTTACTCTTGGCACTTAACCCAAAGAATTTTAATATTCGAATATTCTTTTTCTGGTGATCATTACATATAATTTCCAATGTAAACATAATACCATTGATAGTAAGACCCACCCATTATTGTTTTCCATTAATACAACTTATCATTATAATTCGTACAGAGTATAACGTTTCAATTTCACAATAAATATATCTCATCCATATTATTTTTAATCTATTTATTTTAATATTATATATATTTCTATCGAAGTTGAAGCCTAATTTCAATTGGGCTAGCCACTTTTTAGCCAACAGGTGGCCTTTACTATCAAACACTATTTATTATTATATCTTAAGGTTAAATAAACAAATATAATATTAAAAGTACCTGTACATAGCAACACAAAACATAAAATCGGCGTCAATTTAATAAATCTCATCAAATCACAACCCATTATCACAATCTAATATTACACACCCACAAACACAATCACAATCAAAATCCACTTCCTCCTCTAAACGACGTTAACGTGAGCCATCTATTATCGAACTTTCTAAACACTAACCTGTAGCAGTATTTTAACTGTTGAAACTCACGTTTATACTCTGTGGGTTTCCAATTATGACAAAATATATTTTTTGATAAAGGAAAATTAGATACAAATGAAAAAAAATAAAAAGAAGAAGAAAGTTAAATATCTGTAAAAATATTTCTTAAGTCGCTGATGTTTCCTTCCAGATTGAAGAATATACCAGTGCAGTTATTCTTTAAGAAACAATGTTTCAGGGGCACTACGGATACTATATTATTTATTATTATATTATAGACGTATTATTTTGGTCTGCCCCGGGGCATTCCACTGGCGTCTCTGGCATGTAAAATTTGGAGGGGACATCAAAGAAAGTGGTTTAAATTGTACTAGGTACTACCTAGGTCAGGGGTGCCCACAAGGGGGGGGCTATGACGCAAACTGCGTCATTGAAATGTTGGCGGGGTTAAAAATCTATATAAATATGCTTGATGGGGGGTAAAATTAATCGAAAAGAAGATTTTTTCATGGAAGAACACCTACGGATAGACAGTTGGGGGGTGCGTCATGGACATAAGGGGGGGGCACCACTGCCTAGGTCAACCTGTTTATTATCTTCGATTCCATTTGTTACCTTTCCGCTTATCTTCAAGGAACCGCTAAGGTATATCAAGAACTCTGTTACAATCGTTTCAGAGTCTGAATATTATATTCCAAATTATTATTATTATTATTATTATTATTATTATTATTATTATTATTATTATTATTATTATTATTATTATTATTATTATTATTATTATTTATATGTTATTCTTTCGTTGGTAAATAAAATAAATTAGAATAAAATATTGAATAATTTGTACTTCAAAATATTGGCGGAAGCGTCCCCCTCGAACCTCCGCCAGAGACATCCCTGGGGCACTCACAGAGCTCCGGGGGACCTACCGTAGTCGAGTCAAAACTTCACTAAGAAACTAATATGTGGGCTATTCAGAAATACATGTTTCAGAATCCTAAGGTACTCACGGAGCAATTTTTATAGAGGGAGTATAGCTACAGACATATAATTTAAAGTACTCTCCAACTACCCTCATAAAAATTGTTGCGGAAGTACCGCAGGATTCTGAAACTTGGATATTAGAATAGGACACATACTAGTTCCTAAGTGAAGTCTAGACTCTACTACAGTAGGTCCCATAGTTTTGGAGCTATGGACTTTTAAAGTTCATATTTTTATATTTTCGGCAGCCTATAACTCCAAAAGGAAGCATTTGTGCACCCAGAATGGTCAATTCTTTTTGTCTTATTTTTGTGTCAGAAATCACCTCTCAAACTTTGTCGGTGTTGTTTTGAAACACCCTGTATGTAATACTTTTAGGCCGTATTTATTGAACCTTCCTATGATCTCATACCAAATTTGGTATTAATATCGACTTTTATTCTGTTGTTAGAGGCCCAGAAAGACAGAAGAATGAGTAAATAAAGAAATTGAAAGCGAGAACTATTAGGCGAACTATACACTATAGGATAAATCCTAGGAAATCTCTTACGATTTGTCCTAGAGTCAAAATCTCAACGTATATGGCATCAGATCGCATGTCATTTCCTGTGCTCTGAACGAACTTATGAGATTTCTCTTGTTTAGAGCACGCTCTATTTCGGAAAGAAAATTCGTAAGATTTCGATTTAAGCGACATCAGGTGAGAGAAAGTGAAAACACAACTGATGAGCTATCTTCTGATTGTGCAGGTTTACTTTAGGTGTACCACTCGAAATAATTGTTGAAAAAATATAATTTATCACTGTTTCCTAAATGATTTGCGTTGACCGACATGAAAATTATTCACATAGCATATATAAAATTTCCCAAGGGAACCATCAAAAGCAATTGTTGATAAACTACATTTTTTTTACGATTTGCGTACAAATACGGGGGCTGGATATATAGTATAAAAACTATAGTGAAAAAAAACGCAAACCAAGTTGTGCTTGTGGTCTCTGGTAAGTACGAATGCTATTTAACCGAGTCAGAACAGGGCGAAGTCGGACCCAGGCGTCAGCCAGGGGGTGCTAGCGAAGGAAGCAGGCTCGTCAGTGAATGTAGTGAAAACGAGTGGGTTTCGACAATGATACGAGTTTGAATAGCAATTGTCATGGTATTATGGTAGTAGCACTCCACCTGTAAACATTAACTATAGCTTCTGGAAACTATACAGAAATAAACCAGCGGTGGAAAATAGCATCACCGGTCATGTTTCATATGCATTCACTTAGGTAAATGTTTCGCAGAAGGGGTCCAGAAGTATGCAAAACATACAAAATTTACAGGAGAAATGGAAGATGCAAGTACTTAGACCTAACACAACCTAACCAAATCTAACCTAATAAAATTAACTAACTTAAACTAACCTAATATTAATAGAAGTAATCGAAATTCTATCACTTTTTTGAAAATTAGCTGGAGCCATATACTAATATAATCTAACGTAACGTAACCGTAATTAACCTGAACCAGCCTAAAGTAAACTAATGTAAATAGAAACTACCGAAATTGTAACATTTCTTAGAAAAATTAGCTGGACCCTTTCTGCTAAACATTGTCTCTCACCTATTTTATCCGTCGTTAAAACATTCATAATGATTTTACACTAGTAACCCTATAATTGTAAACATAAAATATAGCTGAATTACTTTGTATTTAATTCTGTTGTTTGCAGAAATTTTATCCTTATAAATATGTCTTTTCATGCAAAGTATTAAATTTTATTTGTAAATCTTCTAAAATGTGGTGCACCACAAGTATACCAGCACCCTTCTGACATTTTTATTTGTAGATGTATCCAATTTAACAATATAACGCCTGGTATTAATATCAGTGGGATGTGTAGTATGGTTAGCATAGTAATTCTTCAATTTTGTACTTTTATTAAACAGAACTATTTCACAATGTTGATAAACATCATTCGGTCAGACAGGAAAACTCCTCGCGTGTATGGCACAAAAAGGGTAGGATTTCCTACAAGATATGTCATAACATTTTTCCGAAGAAAAATCCTAAGATATTTCCTAGGATTGATCTCGTAGTGTATAGCAAGCCTTACTGAATACCTCCACAAGAAATGTTTAAACTTTAAGGCTGAAGGAGATCCATGCCGACATGGTTACTACTTTAGGTGATAGTACCCCTTCACATGCCAGTGAAAAAATGGGAATCCGAATTTAAAAGAGGAAGAAGCTCCATTGACGTTAGGGCCGTTTTTAACCTCCTGGCGCCTTAGGCACTTGAAATTAGACATTAGGCACTTGAAATTACGCTTCCACTATTTCCAGAGCACCCACTCCAGTTATTACCTTGCCAGTTTTGGTTCGGGATGTATTTTACCTTTCCCACTCTTACTCTTTTCCCTTTCTTTATTTTTGTTGTTTGAAGAGTCTCTCCATTAGACCTTTATCACCACCTATGGACCCGCCGTGTCCCGGACTGACAACCGGCAACCGTAAGGAAAGGATAGTAGCATGGTTTGGCCACTCTTGTTCATTTCCTACATTACGTCACCCCCCATTTATCCTGAGACAACCATCCTTAAGTATTCTTATTTATCAATTCCCGGCAGAAGCTCATGTGGTTCGGATTCCACGTTAATCAGTAGGTCCACGTCTCATATAGCCTCGCTGCTGAACGGGACGCTAAACTAAAATCAACTCAACTCTTATTTATCAAGTAATATAAATTTTTATTTTCAATTTTAAAAAAAACAACTAAAATTATACTTATCACATTTACATTCAAATCTAGTTAGTTTGTAACCAGGAAGCTCAACCGAAACGAAAATGACGTTTTCTGGACAAGCCTATTTTATTTTTTTTCTTTGCGCGCCCAAATCTTTTCATCCTAGGCACATGCCTAGCGTGCCTAAGCAAAAAAGCGGTCCCGGGTGCGGGGCCCAATTGGGAACTACAACTAACTTGTCCTGAGGTCTGTAGAACCAATATATATATATATATATATATATATATCGTCGGCGGCAATTCAAAACCTGCTATGTGCATTTTGCAGGAGAAGCGAAAAACAGTATCCTGGTTAGCTTTTTGGCTTTATAAAAGTGATGTTATAAGTAATATTTGATGCTGCACGTAACTGGTACCTTCTCAAGTAACTTGAGAAGGTACCAGTTACGTGCAGCATCAAATATTACTTATAACATCACTTTTATAAAGCCAAAAAGCTAACCAGGATACTGTTTTTCGCTTCTCCTGCAAAATGCACATAGCAGGTTTTGAATTGCCGCCGACGATATATATATATATATATATATATATATATATATATATATATATATATATATATATATATATATATATATATGAATAAATAACTATACAGCTTTAATCACCCTTTCCCAGCACAACTTTAAACAATCTTCCGAATAACTAATTTTTATCGATTTCTTGGACACATACAGTAAGTGACAACAAATATGCCCAAAGGAGTACAAACAGTATAACAAAAAAGATTACAATAGCAAAAGGAGTACAAATGAAATTATACAAGTTTCAACCGGGTACAGTGAGATATACAATTATTCAACAACTGCTGAAAAGTAATAGACAATGAGGAAATCTTATTGTGGTTTATAGAAGAAAAATCTCGTCCAATTCTTTACCAGAAGATAATGTGCCTAAGATCAATGACACATCCACGCGTTGGATAACAATGCTGATACGTTTGAAAAGGAATGCAGTAGCTCGGGGATCACCAGTTTAGATCGCTATTCGATTACCAACTTTGTTAGTGATATTAGATCCTTCGTGACCCCAAGATTCACTGGTTTCTATTGCTAGTGTTACAAACCGATATTTGTCCAATAGGTTTGTGTATTTTAGTTAGGAGTAGTGTGTTTAGTGTAGGAGTATTTTTCCGTTTTTCACGATACCAAGGTCATGACGTCAGGCATTTTACCATTGGAGCGGCAACCCCATTTTTTTATTGACGGAACTCCTGGTGAAAGAAGAACTCTACAAATGATGTCGTTTACATTATGATGTAGAAATTGTCTTCTGACACTTTTTTTAAACATGAAAGACCATGTAATCCTTTATTATCAACATATGCGTTGGAGCAGGACAGTAGTGAGGCTCACAAATATTAACATCTAAGCGCAGAGGTGTAGCAATACGAAAGCTCTTATCAGAAAGGTATAGGCCAAGTGTGGGAGAAGGTAGGGCTTGAAGCCATGCTCCGGTTTTGGGGTAGGAGACATCTAACAGCCCGGCTTTGTCATCTGGATTATTAGTGATGAGAGAAGTGAAGATAAACCAAAGTTGACTATGGGTTCATCCCAAAGAGATTGGACATGTCTTTTGTCGTTAGGTGGAGATCCATTCCAACCAGACTAGTCCATTTATCGATGCATTCTTGTACGTCTCGAATAGAGTCTAGGTCAACCTCCTGTTGAAGAAGAGATCCAATTAATTCTCGCGAGCCATAGAATTATGCGAGGAAAGAAGATATGGCAATATCCGTAGCTAGACGAATTCCAAGGTCTCCATTCTCAATTGGTAATGAAGCTTGTAACCATGAACTGTCTTTCAAAGAACAGTTTAGAATGAATTCCAGCACTGTTCTAAGAGTGTGGTCGAATTTGTCAAGTAATTTATCATTCTGCCAGGAAGGGGAGCAACGAAGGAAACATACTAAAGTAGGTAACCCGTAAAAATCTTAGTTTTTTGGTAATTGAAGTAATTAGTTTTTGCAATGAGAGTCTAATTACGCTAATAATGCAATGAGTTTTTTGCAATTGAAGTTATGAACGAGTACGGTGTATGTAATTGAACTTATAAAAGAGTATGGGGTGTTAATGATAATATGAATTAATTTTTTATATGATTTACATATGTAATGGCTATTTACGTACGACATAATGTTTCGCGCAATGAGATGAATCCCTAATTACGATTTTTAATGATTTACATATACATAATGTTCCGCAGAATGAAACTAATTTGTAATTATGAATTTAAGTTGTTGTACCAATTAAAATTATTGAATAAATAAATAAAATATTTACTTACCGCTGTCGTCCTTTGGCAACGCATGCCGATAACACACACCGCCCACGAAGTGGACTTACGATTTCGGAATAGTTATTGTAGGGAAATTATATAAGCATACCGTATTAAGAATTATTATTGTCCATAAATAAATATATGCATTTTTTCTTTATCTTATATTGAATGCACATACTTCTTTGATGTTTAATGAATATACATAGGCATAACACACATTTTTTAAAATGATACTTGATATGACGCAGTATATGTATCCTTCCTTTATCTTATATAGAATACACATACTTATTGATATTGGATGTATATAGATATAGGAATAAAACATAATATCGAAATTTGTTATTTTTTATTGGCTTGTTTTTGGTTTAAATAAATATTTAAATAGAAAAATGAATAATTGTGGTTTTCATTCATATAGTTATATATTTACAATTGTGATACTTTTAATTTTATATTTTTGAATAATCACTGCTTTTCATTGGTATATTTTTATATTTACGTTTCCAATAATTGTTGTTTTTTATTCGTATATTTACATATTTACATATTTACAATATTAAAAAAGAATATTTACAATATTTCCATATTTACTACACTTGGAATATTTACATATGTACAATATTTACAATCAAGATTATTTACATATATACAATATTTACATATTTACATTGCATGATGATGCGCATACGTTGGTATTAAACGCAATGCAGTATGGGGTATGAGGATAATATAATATCCAGTACTTGTGAATGCAAGAAAGAAATCAATGATGTGAATAATTATATGCTATATCCGAGGCAGTAGAGCAATGTTTTGCGGAATTGCCATAGTCATCTCCTTTCATTCATACAATTAATATATATATATATATATATATATATATATATATATATATATATATATATATATATATATATATAATTGTATTTACATATTTACAACACACTCACTCTTGTTTTCATTCATGCACTTATGATAGAACAAGACTGTCTTCGATAACCGTATGGAATACTACGGTAATCTGTTTCACTGTCAGGGTTTAGTCCTTGTTGTTTATTATTAACCTTACGATGTGTCTTTACCTGTGTTTTAGAGACAATAGAAAACCAAGCCTTACGTACAATCCTCCCTGGAAACTTAAACTCTTTTTTTTTCTCAATTTTGTTTTGAATTAATTTGAAAAAATGCTCAAAATTAATTTCCTTTAGCGTTCTACTGTCTAAAGTGATTCCCCTAATTTTATATACATAATCAAATTTTCCCGACACAATTTCTTTCATTCTATACGCATAATTTTTAGCCCCTAATCCAATAAACATATCGATTTCCCACCCTTTTGGTACTTCATTAGTTAGTTCTCCCAGGTAGGATCCGGTTGTAAGATTGGATTCTCTATTTCGTCGCTGCACAAACATAATGCTGTCCGTGTCACAATAAAGAACATGGTCTGGTCCTGTAGCAGTCAATAGGTCATGAAGACGAAGTCTTGCCCATGACGTGATGAACGAAGCAAGCACGACATTTGTAAACTTCCAGGGTTTATTTTCGCTTTCAATGTCTTTGTAAGTGATTAGGAGATGGCGTTGACAAATGGGTGTTACTGTTTGTACCTCGTATTGCGGTGACAGTAGGTACGTCAAAAGTCTTTCCGGAGTGCCAACGACTTTTGATTGTGGAAGATCGGTTCTCTGTCCCTTTTTTCCACAAAGTGAATTGAGGAATATTTTAGTAATATACCTCAGACCCGGGTTCGTTCTAATGTTATTGTAATTTAATTGTATGCCTTCGTGGGCATGATACTCTTCAATATATTTTTGTTTGTCTCCTTCGGTTTGACATGATGCAGGAAAACCTGAAGCCTCCTGCTTCATTTGAAGGAAAGAATTCACATAGTCTTTAAACAGACTATCCGATTTTTCTTTCTCGCCACCAACCAGGTTAAATTCCCAAACTTCCTTTATTTTGAGTATCTTATATCCGTTTTGAAGTGCTCTATGCAATTCTGAGGTGCAGAATGTGCCAGTAATAGCACGATCATTTTCACTATGCAAACATTCGGTAACACTTTCTTCCTCCATTCATGTGCGACATAAGCCAAAAAGTAATCGGCCATGTGCAACATATGGCAGGATCGGAAAAAATAATTCACTTGGAGGCAAAACGGTACATTTAACCATACCATGAATACTATCCACTTCTGTAAAGTCCGGCCCCCTATGACTTTTTGGCGCACCCACTGGCAACGGTTTACGAGGCATTACCCAGGGGTAGAGGCTAGTGACATCTAGATACTGAATATACACCTCATCAGTACACTTACACAAGCAATTAAAGCATTCAGTTCGTCCGCCATTAAATCCGTGCTTGGGAACCAAATGATCAACAAGATCATTACACTGAGTTTTAATAAACTCTTCAATGGACTTGTCGGACTTCACCTGGTCATCCCACTGACATTCCCATTTCTCAACAACGTTGAGATTATATTCTTTTAAATATTGGGATTTAATAACGGTCGCTTCGTACCTTTGCTGCATGGTGGTACGATGGGGTGAGAACGCGTCAAGCTGTTCATGACGCATATCAGGGTAACAAGTCAAACACCCATAGAAAAAAACACCTATGAAATTCATAAACAGTATTACTAGATGGCACATATCCATCCACCTTGTATTTTCCAAATCGTCTTTCGCCTCCATTTCCTGAATGTTGAATTTCAGTACCTCTTGTTCCGCTCATATACCGCAACCATTGCAAAGCTTTTACACTTTGCTGATCGCGGTAGTCAAATCCAAGAGGTGGAATAATTGCAATTGACTCTTTGGGTAAATACAAAGTGCAGTATGTATGCATAGCAAGACTGGCTATGGTTCCGGATGAAATGAAACACTGGATTCCGCCAGTTTTCTCCTCTACCATATCCGAAAATTTGATAACCGCTTCTGCTAAAATTCTCACATCATTGCGGCAATACTCCAACATCTCTTTTTGCTGGTCATACTGCTCACCATTTGCAGCACGTTCTTGGTGCCAGGCGATTAATTGTTGTTGTTCTTCCGGAGCACGATTTTCAGGATCAAAATACTTAATGTCCGGAATTTTGCCTACATAATTTTGATTGCTTGGATTATTGAACAAGTATGGGGAATCTCCCTTCTTTAAATTTCCAGAAAGGCCTAATGATGTCGGCAGCTTTGATAATTTAACTCCCATGTAAGGAAATGTATCACGGAAAATTAAATGATTACCGACACGCAACTCAGTAATTTGGTGCCCCGTCATTGTCATTGATGGTGTAAGATGTTGGGTATCAATGAGATTTTGATACAGAAATGGATATCATAGCTTGATCCGTTATGGCTCAGTACAATTGTACGTTCGAACTTCGGACGAGATATTAACACAAAGCTAATAAATTCATCGATGTTCTTAAAAGAAAACTCGCGTTTTCCATTTTCATCTCCACATTCAAAACATGGTATGTCTAAACTGCTACCCTTACACTTGTAGCAAATCATGTATGCGCAAACAAGATTTACTACATGCTCCTGTTCACCCTCAGTATTCGTATCTAGAAGCATAGTCTCTACCTCAAAGACTATATACAAATACTTTTTTACCCGGGTAAGTTAATGTTTTTGCACATAACATACGTGGTCACGTTCAACATGCTTATAGTATGATTTACACAAACGTTCCCCGCATTTATGCATAGAATTACGACGGCGTCTCAAATCAAACATAACACCACACTCATCACACACCCTAACCACATCACATACACTCTAAATACAGTACCCACTATTTCAGAGGTACAAAACGGCCGTTTTGTACCCACTAATTTAGCAGGTACATTGTGCCCAAGAGTTAGCAGGTACAATGTACCTGTGATTTCTTAGGTACAAATAATTTCATGGGTACAAAAGCTCCTAATTTCATGGGTACAAAAGCTAATTTCATGGGTACATATATAATCAGAAATAATATTAAGTATAAGGTAGAGCTATCATTTCATATATCTCCAACCTATACTTAATATTGTTTCTGACTATACCTATTATATGAAGCCGCGGTGACTCAGTAGTAGAGCGTTCACCTCTGGTGCATGGGGTCTCTGGTTCGACCCTAGCTCTTGCCAAGTGAACTTTGTGGTGGACAAACACCGTGTGCATGAGTTTCCTCGGGGATTTCCCGTTTCCTCCCACTTTCTTTATTCCACCATTTCATTCATTTCTCATCATCACCGTCTTCTTTAGCCTAGCCGGCATAACCGAGGAACGTAAAACTCAAAGATTTCATTTCATTTTCTACCTGTCATTGAGAAACACAAGGTGACTCAGTCAATACCAGTACATATCTAGATTACAACACTTAACAACATTTGCTATTATAGCTCGTAATCTAAGCATTTCCCAGTCAACATTAAAAGTTACAACCATTCTGATTAACGTAAATGTGGTAAAAATGTGACGGTTTTGTATAAAACTTAGGTGGGCTCGGGAAAACTTTCTGGTGAGATAACGTGTTGTCCATTACACAAGTAGAAATATTGGTTTAATCCATTTTTTAAAAACTCTTAAATGGAAACAGGGGTCATCTGACGCATCATCTTAAGACGAGATTTCAATATAAATTCAAAGGCGAAGTCAGTTTCTCAGTATTTGTACCCTGTTACTTTTCAGCAATGACTTTATAAATCATACTAAAATTAAGAACAACATGCAATTGGTTACATAAACAGTAATAATGAAACACTCACTTTTTCAATGAATTTCTCACGAAATACTAGAACAAAATGAGGTGGGCTCCTTTTTCCATCTAAGATTAGTTTTAGACAAATCTAACATGGCTGCCTCCAAAATAGCTTACAGAACACACTGCTAGAAATTTCCCGCATCCACGTAAACCCATTTACAATTATACCTCTTTTACTTCAGAGCATACAGTAATCAGGGTGGCTCTAACTTTGACTTACCTTGCACCGTATCATATATGAATATGCCTTGTACTTTGAACATTAGTAACGATAATTGTCATACCTCTAATGATAATAATTGATGTTAAGGGCTACACTCATTCCGACATCAACGTACTGTGTAATCATATTTTAAATAATACCTACACCATAATTAAACACAGAGATTGGAAGCCATGCTTCGCGCAATAGTGTACAAAAGGATAACTTAAAAAAAACTTTCAAATAGATCAACCCTATATTTCTCCTTATTTTAAACACAGATATTTATTTGATTTGAAATACTTGAATCCATTTTATATTAATTATAAAAGTAGGGCCATTCGTCCTACTTGAAGCACTCGCCTCCTGATTAAAAAAATGGAGAATTTGTCCTTCCAGAAGAATGTGGACCTCCCATAAGAGTGAATATGGGTATGATCTTATCCATGAAACATTACCTTTGGAAAGCATCTCACGTTTAGTCAACGAACAATCTCTCTCTCTTTTTTTTAAGATTGGATGCCATACAGAACTTAGTCTTCCTTTCTTCTTAGTGATGCTTTCTATGCTGCCACAAATATGCGAAGTCCTCTTAACTGTGGACAAATATTGTAGGACCTTTCGGACATTCAGCCTCCCCTGAAGGATGTTTAAGTTACAAGTTTTCTTATTAAAATAATGAAAATACATAAAAATACCATCGATGATATTTTCCATATCAAAGCTTTGCTTTTATGAACCCGAACAAAACAACACAACAGCTGAGCAATGCAAATGCCATTCATTAAAATCTAAGCTTTTAGTTTTTAATAATAAGTTTTCTTTGCTCAGCTATTATTTTAGTTTACGTGGGGCAAATTCTCACATATTCTTCTTCAAGCTGTGCAAAGGGAATGAAGAAAAATACATCAGTTTGCGCGTGAGGACTCACATTGAATAAAGTATAACAAATTGAAGAAAGCAAATCTTGAAGCTAAGCGAAAAATTTCAAGAACAACCTCGGACCAAATAGGTTTGTTGGGGGGGGGGGGGCGCTGATAATGCAAATTTGATGTTTTAACAGATTATTGTTCACAATTTTTCTCTGCTACATTATATAATCTTATTAAATAATAAATAAACATCTTTATTTTAAAATGAAGTGCTAAAACACGTGATATACAGGAACATAATTCGAGTGAAACAAAGTTAAGTTTATTGCTATTGTTTATTTGCTATTCTTACAATTGTTTTCGTTATAATTTATAGTATTTTATATGGTGTCTACAGTACGCTGCGTCTGATGTTTCATTGTCACGTGTCAAAATACAGGAACAATCCAAACCAAGTTGGGTATAATAAATTTTTAACGTAATAAATACATAAGAGCAGCAAGCAGGCCTCTTCGGTATCTCAGCTGTTTCTCCATTTCCTGTCCAGAGAAGTTTGAACTCGGCAGTATAGAACAGGGTTGGTCCTTGAGGTTTCAAAGTTTCTTGAAACGATTCCTGTAATATACGGTATATATCCAAAAGGAATGAGTTCATATATATTTAATAAAATATAAGGAATACAGTATTTACATAAAGAAATAAAATCACGAAATAACAGTGCTATGTAAAAATACAATAATTATCTTATCAAGTGTAGCTACATCAAAATTGAAAAGTTGTTTACATACTATCATTATGTAGACGACACGTTAATTCTCTATAAAGACGACAAACAAATAGAGGTACTCCTTAGAATGCTAAACAATATTATTTTTTAAAAAAAACGAAATATATATATATTTTTTAAATATGTTATACTTTGGTACGCTTTATAGTGATAACATGCTACAAAAACTGATAATTTTATTTGGGATACGCTTCCTCTTGTTAAAACTGTATTTTCGGCAGGGTTTGCCCAAGTGGGCGCAGCCCAGCCAAAAAAACTGGTGGTTTTTTTCGGGGTTTACTCACCTGCAAAACCCCACCTGGGTTTTAAGCTTCTGGTGAGTGTATTAGTCATACAACCAAGCTGATCACATTGAAAGTTTTTTTTAACGAAATTTAAACCTTTAGGTATACTACAACATTCAGTATATACTAATTAACTCTTTTCTAGGACCTTTGTAAAGTACTGAATGAATTTTAAAAACTCAGCTTGAGATAATTATATAATTAATTGAGTTAATTATCCAAATTAATGTATATATTATACTTATATTTGAAATAAATGAAATGAAGTCTTTGAATTTTACGTCCCAGGGTCATAGTTTGTGGGCTAAATTAGGCGGTGATGAGAAACGAATGAAATAGTGGAATGAAGAGAGTGAAACGAAACGGGACAACCCCGAGGAAACCCATGCACACGGTATTTGTCCTCCACAAAATCCACTTGGAGAGAGCTGGGATCGAATTAGGAACCTCACGCACCAGAGGTGAACGTTCTACCACTAAGCAACCGCGGCCCTATTTGAAGTAAAATATGCAATTTTATATTAAAAGTTTCGATGTACACTAAACTAAGTTGCGACTGGTCCCGGGCTCAATTCCCGGTGGGGGACACTTGATCGAAAAAGTGTAAAAGCTTTTCCAGGCCAGCCATCTTGAGTGAGGTTTCCTGGGTTTTTCTCATTCACACCAGGCAAATCCCGGGATGGTACTTGACATACAGGTCACAGGCCGCTTCCTTCCTTTCCTTTCCTTGGATAGTGTGATCCCGAGAAACGTCGTTCTTCATGTTCATAGCTGCCCACAGCCAAGAACTCTAAATCCTAACCTAACTTAAATAAAGTTGCATTATCGGAAATGAACCGTCTTGAAATAAGTGCTCGGGAAGTTCGCGTAATTGAATGTACAAAGCATCGGAAGTGAATACTTCAACAATAAAATTATTTATTTTACATTAGAAGATATTTAATTTCATTTAAGACATTTTTAAACATTTACTTTAAAACAAAGATATAATTCATATTGTATAAATTAATATATTTCGTATTAATATTATTAGATACTCCTGTTCACTTACCCCCTCAATCTTTTTTTTAGATTGTACTTTTTATTGAGAGATTGGGAGTTTTTTTTAATCTTCTAAATGTTAAGCGATTGGATACAATTTCCAGGATTTGGTACTTTATTGAATGCCTAATTCATTTTGGTTACCAGGTAGCATCAAAGTAAAAGTTGAACTCCACGCTGGTCTAGTGGCTAGCATGGGCACTTTCGGTGTAGCGGGTTCGCGGCAGGAAGTCTGGAAAAATTTGAACGATTCTGGTGGTTCAGATTTCACCTTAAACTGTAGGTCTACGTCCCATACAGGCCCGCTGCTGAATAGGGACACTAAACTTCAATAACAAACCAACCAAATTTAATGTTAACAGATAGATTTCCAAGTTAACAGATAGATAAAGAATAGTAATATTAAGAAGACGACGGGGACTTTAGCTTCTTATTGCAGCATCTTCAAGAAAACATCTTTCATCGTTGGGACCAAAACTACGAACAGTATGTACTATTAGCTTCATAATACTTATTTCAATATAGGCCTAAATAATATTGGATTAGATTACAAGTTCGCAATGGCGGTTTCAGAATATTTCGCCCGAGACACTTTAAAAACCCGAGAGGTGAAAAGAAATATTGCGAAAATATTGGTAACACATTGAGTACGAGCGGATTTATGACCCCAGGGAATTTTTTCCGAGTCGCCTCCTGAAACCATTACTGCAAATTCGACTTAAGTTGATTGGGTGTACTAGGAAAGGGGATTCCATTGCCTCCTCCTCTCCTCTGCGTCGTCACTGTTCCTATTCTGAACGTGAGAGAAGCACGAAATTCAGTATCTAGAAAACAAAAATAGAAAATCTTGAAGAGATCTTTATGTAGCAGTAAGTGAAAATTGTTGCAAATTGTGACAATGACAATCTTGAAATATAAATCACATTTTAACACTTTTACCCCACATACATTTAGGTATTTCGAAAAAAATAAAACAAATTAAATCCGAGAAAACCCATATGAGCCCAGGTGGAACCCATTTTTTGGTGGGAAACGGTATTCATTCTAGAAATCTGAGCGGGAGCCCCTATCTAAATTTACTCAAACATAATCACTGAAATTACCCTAACAACATAAAATACTAGAGATACCGTCAACTTAATGTTTGACGAAGGGCTATAACAGTTTGACTTACGAGCAACGAATCCGATGCCAAAATACGCAAGCAACCTCTTCATCAAGGTATAATAACCCTCTTCATTACCCATAATCCCCAAATAAAATTGTATCAATCAAAGCAAAGAACTTGGTGTTGAGAAAATAAACCGAATAAATATTTACTAAAATTCTAAATATAACTGAATTTTAACATAATGAAAGTATATCAAACTAAGTGGAAGGGGATTTAAAATATTCTTTTAAATTCAGATTAGTGTTTAAAGCCAAAAATTTTACCCAATGGCGGATATATAATTTCAACTAGGAGTGAAACGGTACTACCCATAATTCTTTGTAATAAATGCGTTTGCTTCTAAAACTATCATATATACTACTAATGTAAAATAAAAGTATTTTTCCCTCAAAATATAATTTCTACCGATTTGTAGTTTAAATAAATACTAATTTGGAGAATAATAATAATCAAATAACTAAAATATACCGACCGAAAAGTATAAAAAAAATTTTTAGAGGTAAAAAGTGCGTTCCCTCCCAACAAAAATTCTGTACTATCAATGCTGTGACAGTATGTCATAACTATTTGCTTATAAACACGGCGTCCGGATGTATACAACAGTGCAAATAATCAAACCAACCTATGCTAGGTAGCTGCTAAAATGTAGAAATCCTATCTCACTGAGTCAGGGCAAGGCGATGGTATTGAGCCCGTGCGGGGTGCATCCGATGGAAGCAGGTGTGTCAGTGATGATGGGTATGCGAGTGAGTAATGAAAACAGTGGTTATTAGTTTCAATAGCACCACTTCATATTAGTAATCACTTAGTTTCAATAGCTCCACTTAAAAAACATTATACCGTACCTTTCATACAATTTCAACAACTGACGTTCGTTATTTTCGCATAATTCTATAAAACGCAAACACGATATGTTACAACCTTGACATACACACGTTATTTCCTTACTGCCTTTTCCGACACTAAATCATAAGTGAGCTTCTCTGCCAAATAGTCCCTTTCTCCTTCACATACAGTGTCCCTTACATCAAACACAGCCTACAGCAATCACTTTCTTAACTTCAACTATTCCCCTCGCCTCACTTTCACTCACTCTTCTTCACAAACCAAAATAAATGATTCAATTCACCCGGTAAATTAAAAAAATGGTCCGGCGATACAACACTTACTCCTCTCACACCTTCACTTATTTGCTCTTCAATCTACCTTCTATTGAATTCTCGAAGTCCTTGCACAAGTACAAGGTACAGGGATTTAGTAAACGTTCCCTTGAACATAAGCACCAGTAGCCATATACACAATCTATGCAAACAAATGAAATGCAAGGTGTACGTAAGCATGTGTGTGAACCCCAATTTGTAATACTTACCCTTGCACTCTGTATTCCATAAATGATACTTGATTTTTCTACGTACGTCAATGAATCATGGAGAAGTCGCAATACTATTCAGATAAAGTCACGAAAATTAGCATGTCCTGCATGTTAAAAAAAAGAAAGAAAGAAAGAAAAGAAAAAGATAGATTAAAATTTACATTTCGCAATCGGCTTAAGAATCGAATTGTTAATCGGTTTAAATTACTGTTTAACTATGAAATAATATAGTATACAGTTTAGACAAGTTAATTCATTTACAATACCCAAATACAACTATAAATACAGAATATTCCACTTACTCTTATATATGAACCGTTTGATTGATTACTCGAATCTTCCCGATCTTCATTGAAATAATGTACACACAACACATCAACCGATAACACACAATATGGCGTATGTTCATGTTGGTATCATGTACCTTCTACTATGGTCATAGGTACATTCTTCGGTACGAATTTACTGTACCCATAAATCTTCCATGTACCCACTAATTCATGGGTAAGAGGCTGAGATGCGGTGTGTACCCACTAAAGTCTTCGGTACATTGAATTTTCCTAGGTACATCAGCGAAGTACCTTCTATTTCATGGGTACTTGTGCAAAATCATGGGTACTGTTTTTAGAGTGTACACTCTTGCCTCGTCCGGTGACATCTTTGTGATTGTCAAAGCACTCATTTGTCGGAAACAATCTATGGCAATCATTGCATTTTCGTTGCATATCAGACGACGATTACTCGTGGTACTTTTCACAATATGTGCACTTAAACTCACACTTATGAAAAATACCAGACTCATTGAACCCTTACAAAACCCGTCGGTTCCCTGAAGTTTACGGACACTAGTTATCAGTTGGTTGTGATTATCTTCGTATAGCAAATATATTTGCTTACCACCCTTAATCCACGGATATATCACATAAAATTCTCGTGTCATTTGATTTCATTCGTATACAACGATCTGGTACTTAGGTGCGAGGTGGTTCTGTATTTTTTTCAAGTCGTTCAAAGTACATCCATTTTGATCTGCAGCGTTTATTCTTAGTTTTATACCTAGTTTCCTTGCCTGTTTCAACAATCGTTTCGGATTGTTCTTCAAATCATACACTTGAACATATCGTTTGTAACATACCTTGTTTGTTACAGACAAGCTAATAGGCTCAATGTGAATTTTGGATTATATTACTCATATTATTATCGTATTTTTATAATAGTGCAATTTAAAGTATTCTTATGTTTATTATTCTTTCGCAAACATTGCGTTGTTATGCAGATTTTGTAGTGTTTGGACGGTGGTGTTCGTGGTAAACTGCTCTTGAGTCTGTTTTGCCAATGTTCTTCTTCTTTTGAGTCGCACAGAGTAGGAGAATATACAGGCGTAGGGGCATTACGGAATGAGACCAGGCTCTAATGTTGATTTATAGTTCGAATTAATGTTGTAGTTTTCTTTCTTTTCTATATTTTGTTCATTAATGTTTGTATTTAGTGTAAACTATCTTTGTTTCAGTCAACCGAGCGTTGGTAAAGACTTCATCGAAATCTCCGACAGAGAGAATGAGAGAGAAGCGACGCGCTGAAATGACTGTTTTATATATATATATGTATATATATATATATATATATACTGTGTGCTTGACCTACGCCGGATGGAACTTGTGTTTGTGCTTTTTTTCGTTGGTGAAAGAAAGTTTAATTATTTAGTGTTAAAAGTTATTCCGTCGTTCTATTCTATTTAACATGATTATCGAAGGAATCAAGCTACTGAAGAGAATATTATTCTTCCACTGTTGTTAATGAGAGACAGATAATTCTAATGTAAAGAGGGTAGACCAGCTGAGCACATGGTGATTCTTTTGTACTTCGGATTGATGCAGTGATAATAGCAATTTCCTTTTTCTTGTAGCAGCATTCCAGGTAATGTGATTAACTTTAAGTCTATCTACGGTGACTGTTCTGCATTGGGAACGTCGAAGTGAAGTGAATTTAACTTTCTTTATTGGAAGTATTAAACCTTGAAACTAGAATTCGTGGGAAATTAATTGATATATACTAGTTCAGTTAAGTTATTACGGAACAAGATCGTACTAAATGAAACTATTACTCCTTCTTGAGAGCTATAGTGATTTATCAGAGTTGAGATAACGAAATTAAAGCACTGGTTTCTCCAGATGTACAAAATAATATTTGTGGGTTTTAAAATGTATAGCTTACGATCGTATTTTACACACGACACGACGTCCGAGTAAAGAGTTCCTATGGGGGGAACCTTCTCCCAAAGGGGCCGGGCCAGTGCACGGCCTCGAGCAGTCCTAGTCAGCCCTCTCATCATGTAAGTCATACGTTGTGTTAATCTCTCTCTCTCTCTCTCTCTCTCTGTGTGTGTTGTGACGTCTATTAAGTATTGTATTAAACCGAATTATCAGTTTATTAGTTCATTATCTACTGTTAAAGCTCCAGTTTAAGGAAAGTTTCGTATATCATAGATTGATGGTATTTACCAGTGCTCCACACCATTTGTTATAGGTTCAGATGGTTATATTGGTAAGGTTGCCACGTTACAGAGGTTGGTTGAAATAGTGTCTACACGTTTCCAGAAGTTTTGTCCGCCTTCGGGTTATTCTATGTTAAAGTAAATAAGCTTAACGTTGCTCCTCTCGCTGAGTTTGCTGACATTCCAAGCTACGTTAAGTCCAATCGCTATCTGTCAGTTAACTGTCTGTCTATATATATATATATATATATATATATATATATATATATATATATATATATATATATATATATATATATATATATATATATATTTCTTCTCGTCCATTCGTCCAACGTTTATCTAGTTAATACATAAATATTTTGCCCAATCGTCGTCTACTAAGTGTATTACATACCATATTGTTTATTGTCTACTAAATTCAGATTGTCCACCTACTATCTACTGTTTATACTGTCCGTCTAACTTGTTGCCCGGAAGGGAACATTATTATTAAACACTCAAGTCACTAGTTGCTGTGTCGGCCCAGGGAATATTCGGCTGTACACGTTATCATCTAAGCTGCTACGGCATGTTGCGCTATGGGATGTGTGTGAAAAGGAGTTCGTTCCTGCTGAAGTGATTGAGATTTCAGGTGTATAACATTTGACTTCGTTAATATTATGACATTAAGTTAGTACTAAAGTGCGCCCATGGTTGGAGCTGCCGAACGGGGATGTTCAGTAAATATTTCCTCCGTTCCTTCGTCGGTTGTTGACTTCGGCACCTGAACTGAACCGGAAGCTGTAACACTTCTTTCAGCTGGCGCTCGCTCAGGCGAGAATTACTCTGTTCTTGTTATTGCGCTTTACATATGATGAGTGATGTGAAATTCTTAATATTTATTCGATTTCCTGTGACTAAAATACAAGTGTTTGTCTTAAGCGACGTGACGAAGTGTCAAGTAATTGTTTCTAGCACTTACAGTACAATCTACTTCAACTATTGGTCTACTGACAGTTCTGTTATGAAAGATGAATAATGGAAATCTGATAATGGTTTGTAATGTGAAACTAATTTGATATGAAACTGACAGACAGAATCCTTGTTGTATTCTATTGATTTTTTCTTTCCTTTCTGATGTCCATATGTTATAATATGTGTCAAGGCACCTCACGCTGATTATAATAGTTTAGTTAACTACAGTGACGGAGTAGTAAGAATTGAAGTATTGTTAATAAACCATATTTAGAAATGATTTTTTTTCAAAGTACTTAAGATAAATCAAGGTAAACTATCCATATATATATATATATATATATATATATATATATATATATATATATATATATATATATATATATATATATATATATATATACATGTAAGGTAAAGCTTTATAAAACGGAGGTGAATGGAGCTGGTACTCTTTCCTCTAATCTGCATCCGCCGGAGGTAAGTTCCTGGTTCTTCGTGTTCTTCGTTTTATTCGTTTTTTTCCGTTGCGTAAATAAGTCCCTTCTTGATTCCTTTCGAGGTTGCCAGGACGTCGAATTAGGGATCAAGAAGGTGAGTTCAAGGGAGGCGGTCGTTACGTATTGGCAATGGTCAAGCCTTCCCTTGAACTGGGTCATAGATTGTAGTGGTCGTTACACGTTGTTCGGCCCTTGCCATCCCAAGAATTACACTCTTTGGGAGGTAGTACACATCCTTTTCCATAAGACGTAACTTATCTTCCAAGAAGTTACCCAATGGAAGATATTTATTAATGGTTCGTTCACGTCTTTTACCTCTTCCCTTTCGGAGATGCACAGTATGCACCTTAAATGTGATGTTACCTAAGATTAGGAATTCCTCATTACTGTTGAGGGTATTTTCCACTACGGAAAAGAGGACCTCATGGTTCAATTCCGATTTTCTGCGCTATGACAAATAAATTGGTTTGTTTAACTTCGAGGCAGTGCTCTCGATAACTATTCCTACAAAGGTGTTGTTGTCAACATCCTTTAATGTATGGGTCATTACAAAGTCAAACAGAACACGTATATACTTTTCTGGATTTTCGATTCCATTTGAACCCATACACTTAATGGTTAGTTCTGTCCCCTTTAGCCCAAAGTAAGCATATGTTCGTGATGTACTCTTTACTACTTCAAACTGTTGTGCAGCCATACCATCCATTGTCTTAGGTACTTCCTGGAAACTCAAAGAACCAAATCCAGTTAAGTTCATAGATTCCCCAGGACTAGCAGAGCTTGTTCCTGGTAAGTTTACAGGATTACCTAATAGCTCAGCAGCGGTATCACCAAGTAAACCATCACTTTTACTTGCTAATAGCAGCTGGTTGAACTTTTCACAAGCCTGATATTTTATACTATCCTCACGAAAGAATCAGCAATAATATAAATCAGAAATATCAACAACGGTTTCACAGGTTGCCAAAATAATTTCCTGGACAGCCCCATAATGCCTAAATAGCGCCTGCAAAAAACGCTCATACTGAGGATTACGTACACGCACCCCATTGCTATGAAATTTTTATACTATCATCTTCCAAGTATAATAAACAACTTCGGCTGCCTCATATCCGAAGCGTTCTGCCATTATTAATAGTTCGCTTAGGTCGTTTGCACTTGTACAAGCCATTTGTAATCAAGTAGGATAATAGGGAATATCTCACGAAAATGGTAATTGAAGTAATTAGTTTTTGTAATTACTCTAATAGCGCAATGAGTTTTTGTAATTAAAGTCATGAAGGAGTATGACGTATGTAATTGAAGTCATGAACGAGTACGCTGTAGGTAAACATCAAAAGACATAGCGCTTGCTTTGTACATTTGATTACGTATGTGTGATCTTTCCGCTGGCGCCATTACTGTCTGACCGTAGTGCGAGTTCCCTTTATACTTTTTCCGCCCGTCCACTTTGTATATTTTATTACGTATGTGTGATCTTTCCGCTGGCGCCATTACTGTCTGACCGTAGTGCGACTTTCCTTTATACTTTTTCCGCCCGTCCACTTTGTATATTACCGACTGCCTGGCAGCCGCACTGTATTGAACGTTAGCTTTGTACTGGCGGCATTCCCGTCGCGAGTTTTCAGCCCGCCCGCTTTGTATATATGCCGCTGGGTAGCCGTGGACGCTAATGGTATTCTTCTTTATAGATACCGGCACACTTTGTATGTTTATCTAATATTTTAACTTAAGTGAGAAGACAAAGTTTACTTACCTTTAATATTACTGCCGCTGTTATTTATTTCCTGGTTGCTGCCACTGCTTCATTGATGTTGACAATCTTCTTTATGACGTAGAAGAACTTGTTGCGCGAACCGAAAACAAACAAATGTTGCGATACCGCATTTTGTAATTTCCTGTTTCAGGATATATTTGTAACCTCGGTTGACATTTTTGATTCAGATTAATATTGAAGTTATTAAAATAATAATTAATTGAGTGAATATATGAATTTGATATTGTAATTTTATGAAAAGTATAAATATTGTGCCTTTATTAATATTCTATTTTTATACATATGAAACATATGTATTCTTCCTTTATCTTATACAGAATACACATACTTTAGTATAATGTACGTAAATAAGTTTATATAATAGTATATGAAGCATATGTATTCTTTCTTTATCTTATACAGAATACACATACTTTAGTATAATGTACGTAAATAAGTTTATATAATAGTATATGAAGCATATCCATTCTTTCTTTATCTTATACGGAATACACATACTTATTGATATTGGATGAATATAGGTATGGAAATAAAACATACTAATGAAATTTGATGTTGTTCATTGGTTTGTTCTTTGTTTAAATATATTTATAATTACATATTTTAATAATTGTTGTTTTTATCTGTATATTTACATATTTATATATTTTAATACACTTGAAATATTTACATATTTACTACACTTGAAATATTTACATATTTATAATATGAAAAAGAATATTCACATATATACAATAATTGCATATTTACTACACTTGAAATATTAACATATTTATAATATTAAAAATATTCACATATATACAATATTTACTACACTTGAAATATTTACATATTTACAATATTTACATATTTATTACACTTGAAATATTTACATATATACAATATTTACTACACGAAATATTTACATATTTACAATATTTACAAAAAAAGAATATTTATACATATACAATATTTACATATTTACATTGCACGGTGATGCGTGTACGATGGTATTTAAAACAAAGCACTATGGGGTATGAGGATAATATAATATCCAGAACTTTTGAATGCAAGAAAGAAACCCAATGATGTGAATAATTATATTCTATATCCGAGGCAGTATAACAATGTTTTGCGGAATTGCCATAGTCATTTCCTACCATTCATACAATTAATATATATACATTATTTACAATACTATTTACATATTTACAACACACTCACTCTTGTTTTCATTCATGCATTTATGATAGAACAAGACTCTGCCTTCGATCACTGTATGGAATACTACGGTAATCTGTTTCACTGTCAGGGTTTAGTCTTTGTCGTTTATTATTTACTTTACGGTGTGTCTTTAACTGTGTTTTAGAGACAATAGAAAACCCAGCCTTACGCACAATCCAAATTTTTCAATAACAATAAATGTTCCGCTTCAATCACGCGGAAACCCATCGCTAATGGTTCATTTCAAACAGGTCATATATCCTGTCTCTTTCTCCGACTCATTGTAGTACAAAGCTATGCTACCTAATGGCGCCACCTCCTTATATGCGAAGAAATTTACCTTCGGAAGTATTAACACACAAAGAAAGATGCATAGCTGGTTTGCCTTCAATTTTCTTTCAGCAAAAGAAAACTAAAAGTTACAACAGATGCCACCGCTGTACCGTAAAAAAAGATATCGAATATTTTTGTACTGTAATTGTATAATTTCCAGTATTTATAATTCCACGTACTTAAATAATATTTAAATCAACTATTTGTTCCTAAATAATTATAATATATGAAAATGTTATTGTAACAATTGTAATTCTAAGCTGTTCGGAAAAAATCATGTTTATTCTAGAAATAATTGAAATAATTAAAGATTAAAAAAGAAACTCCGAAATCGTAATGCTATTCAAATAAGGTCGGTTGTTGTCGGGCTGTAAATATACAAAGTGTGCCGGTATCTATAAAGAAAAATACCATTAGCGTCCACGGCTACCGAGCGGCATATATACAAAGCGGGCGGGCTGAAAACTCGCGACGGTAATGCCGCCAGTGCAAAGCTAACGTTCAATACAGTGCGGCTGCCGGGCAGTCGGTAATATACAAAGTGGACGGGCGGAAAAAGTATAAAGGAAAGTCGCACTACGGTCAGACAGTAATGGCGCCAGCGGAAAGATCACACATACGTAATAAAATATACAAAGTGGACGGGCGGAAAAAGTATAAAGGGAACTCGCACTACGGTCAGACAGTAATGGCGCCAGCGGAAAGATCACACATACGTAATCAAATATACAAAGCAAGCGCTAAGTCTTTTGATGTTTACCTACAGCGTACTCGTTCATGACTTCAATTACACACGTCATACTCCTTCATGACTTCAATTACATACACAGTACTCGTTCATGACTTCAATTACATACTTCATACTCCTTCATGACTTCAATTACATACGTCATACTCCTTCATGACTTCAATTACAAAAACTCATTGCGCTATTAGAGTAATTACAAAAACTAATTACTTCAATTACCATTTTCGTGAGATATTCCCTATTATCCTACTTAATCAAATATTATATTGGTGTATATTTTATTAATATATGTTCAAGGTAAATTCACAGTATTTTTACTGTCCGCACAACGATAATTGTAAATTACAAATTCAGCAAAAATTTAGTTCTAAGTTTACGGACAACACACTTAAAATCTTATCGGTAATTGCACTAATATTTGCCGTTAACTATAATAATAATAAAACTTCCCGTAACTTTTTTCAGTTTACCGAAAATATACTACTAAGTTTATCGGTAAATCCTTCAGTAGTTTCCGCTATCAACAATTTACAATGTGCCGTAAGAAAAATCTCTCCAGGCTAATTGCACACCGCAGTGTAAACCAGGAACGTCTTCACGATTTCAATGATTCTTCACTACTGACTGACCCCTCAATTTTACCTATCTTATATACACAAAAATATTGTAAATTCTACACGAAGTTTTCCGAAAATTAATGAAATTTTTCGAAGTTTGCCGAAAATTACCGAAGTTTCCCGAAAATAAACTTATTGAAAATAACCGTTTCGTAATTTTTTCAGCACAACGACAATGGAATTAAATTTTATCGGTAAATCCTACAGTACTTCCCAATAACTATAAATGTCAATTTTGCGTAACTTTTAATTAACTAATGTAAGTTTGCAATATCAACACGTAGTGTACAACGAAGAGCGTCTTCAGTTTAGCACTATTATATGGTGTGCGGCGCGGGTTGCTGCGTTCGATTTATACTTTTCAAAATGTAATCTCGTACCCAAATGCCTTTAGTTTTGTAATCTCGTACCCAGATACACTTATTCTTGTAATCCGCTATTCAAACTCATTAGAATTATATGTTAACAAAATGCGTTAGTAATTATTAGAAATTATAAGTCAAACCATAATCACACACTAATTTCCCGAAATAAATTTTTCAATACATATGAACAAAAGTATAATAACATAAACGATAAAAAATAACAAGAAAAATATACATGACTCAAATACAATATACAAAAAAACTTATCAAAGAAAAATCATATACTTGAAAAACATAAAAGGAAGGAAGTTTAGAACAAATTATTTAACAGCTGACAACTTTTAAGAACGAGTTTCCTAATATTCTCCCAACCTTGTTGTTCGTAAAGCTTCCACCTGAAGTGTACCAATTAAAATCACATAGCAAACAAAATACAAAAAAGGGTTAATTTAGTCTCGTTAGTTTCAGATCAGAGAAATTCAACAGAATAAATATAGGTTAGGTTAGCATCGTTACTTTAGAATAGAAATTTAACACAAAAATAAGACAAAGGGAAAAGATTTAGTACCAAATAAGAGAACAAAAAATATCATAACATAGTAAAGAAATATAAAAAAGAAAAGTTTAAACGAAACAATGAAAGAAAGAAATACAAAAAAGAAATAGGTTAAAAAAGGGTTACGTTAGTTTAAAGCAAAATAACAAATGATAGAAGCAAATTTTTTAACAACTTTTAACAAGTTTCCAAACATTTTTTACAACGAGTGTTATAATAAATAACACGAAAGAATAAATAATTAACATGCTCCCAACAAAGTTAGAGTTTCCAAAGTAAAGATACAATAGAAAAGCAAAGATAAAAACGAAAATAATTAAAAAAGAATCATTAACAAAAAATATCAGTCAACAAAATTACTAAACAAAGAAATCAGTTTGATATCATTTTAATGTAAGCGTAACTTAATTTATTTTTAAAATGTTGGTGACTACTAACGATAGTTTTATACATTAAGTAATAATTAGCGATATTTTATTTTTTCTACTACTACTTTATATTCCGTGAAAATTAATATTTGTAAGTTGTATTAGTAAGTTGTTTTTTCATATTTTCAATTTACTTATAATGTAAAAAATGTATTTATCAATACTTTGAATGTTTCAAACAAAATTATAGAACAGCTACTCTGTGAGCGTATAAATAATTCATTACATAAAACTCGTTAGTTCTAAATTTCAGTTCCTAATTCTTACGATTCGTAACATGAAATTTTTCATTGTAATTCTTCGTATGCTTTTTTAACTCTGTAACGTTAATCTACAATTCTTGAAACTGTAAGATTGCAATTCTTCATACTTTCGTTTCATTATATGAAAATCTTTCATTTAAAATGCAAGCTCTAAATATGAAAATGTAATTTTCAAAATTAAGATGTCAAAGTGAAAAATAAAATTGTGCTTTAGTAAAACAAAATACAGAATGTAAAATTTAAAAAAACCGTTTATACTTTCATTTCATTAAATAAAATTCTTCCATTCTTATAGTACATGTGTATATGTAACTATGTTAATTGTGAAATTCAATTCTTTATACTTATTTAATTATATTTATTTGTGTGATTAACTCCTTAGTTATAAATTACATATTTTTATATTTTTTTATTTAAGTTAAAATGTTTTGAATTCTTTAATTATCAATTTATGTAAGTCAAATTAGTTTAAAAGTTTTACCAAATATAATTTTATATAAATAAAAAGTTAACACTCACCACCGCTGGTCAAACATAGGAAATCTGTCTATTCTTTTCACAGTTAAGTATTAGTTTAAGATGAAACACTTGGATGCTGTAATAATAAGAAACACAATATTACTTTACATGAAACATTATAAAAATTTTGAAAAATGTCTATTACTATACTATATGTTGGAAATTAATTTGTATATCAACATTAATTGCACGCTGTCAAAAATTTTCGTATGTGTTTAACTTAAACGTAACATGTAATGAACATATATGTGGTTACTAGTAATTCTATATTTAAAATTAATTTGCATGTAAAGATTAAATGCATGCTGTCAAAACTTTTTGGTATGCGTTTAACAAAGTAACATGTAATGAAAATATATGTAGTTACTAGTAATTGTATATTTAAAATTAATTTGCATGTAAACATTAAATGCGTGCTGTCAAAACTTTTCGTATGCGTTTAACAAAGTAACATGTAATTAAAATACATGTAGTTACTAGTAATTGTATATTTAAAATTAATTTGCATGTAAACTAATTGCATGCTGTCAAAACTTTTCATATGCGTTTAACAAACGTAACTTGCAATGAAAATATGTTGTTACTAGTAATTGTATATTTAAAATTTATTTGCACATAATGAAAGTATATATTTTAAACATTGAACTGTTGCATGCATGAAAAAAATAACTGTTAACAAAAAAGACTGTACGATAAAATATTTAAATGTCAAACTTCAAATTAAAAACAAAAATCTGCATGTTGAAAAAACTGCATGTTGTGTTCTTTAAAAAATGCATGTTGAAAAAACAAACTTCAACAGAAAAGAAAAAATGTACGGTTTAAAAACTGCTGCTGTATGCAAGAAAAAGTTTTTTAAGTGGTGTTAACAAAACTGCATTCTAAAAGCGAACACGACAAACTTCAAATTAGAAACAAAAAAGTTCTTAAAAATTAATGCTAGAAAAATTTAACTGTTGTTAACAAAACTACACATTGAAAATATTTAAGCATAACAAACTTCAAATTAGAACAAAAAACTTCTTAAAAAATTGCATGCAAGAAAAAATTTAACTGATATTAACAAAACTACATATTGAAAAATATTTAAGCATAACAAAACTTCAAATAAAAAATATAACTGTTGTTAAAAAATGCGTGTTAAAAAAACTTACATTACATTACTCCTGTCTCCAATTAATTTCCAGAGTATGCACTAAAATAATTAGGTCTATGTACAATAAACAGTAAATCTTTCCAACAGTGGCGGCTCTTGAGGGCACATTTTTTAAAATCCTGTCTTTCTTTAATTAAAAAACAAACAATAGGTGCTCCGTAAAACTACCGTTTCTGGTTCCTCATATATAATACAATACAGGTTCTGTCTCCTCACTGTTAAAATACGCAAAATCAAAACAGCTATAATAATAATAATAATAATAATAATAATAATAATAATAATAATAATAGAATTTCTTTCTTACTAAGCGGATAACATACGTGTTTTTGGCATAACAAATCTCGGACCATTTCTAAGCAAAAGCTTACATTTCACTTTAGGTCCACGTTTCGTATAGCCTCACTATTGAGCAATAGTAAACTAGTGTAGTATATTAATTCTTACTAGTCTTCAATGGTCTTCCAACATTATCTGTATTTTACTTTTTTGTCACAAGTTCCAAAGTTAACCAAAACTAAAACAAAAATATTTCAGTTCTCCTTGTATTTACACTACGCAAATGCAAAATGGTATCTTTGTCTCATATTGTTTTCCCAACCCCTCAAATAGTATAAACAAAACGTCATTTCATATAAAGGTAAACACTATATCTAAATTCTAGTATATTCAAGTTTAATGCGTCCTGTATTATGCTAACAACGCAACTTAACTAAATTAATAAAAAATAATATCTTACCTTTTCTCCTTCAAACTTCAGGCGTGGAACAGCATCTGACACAAACACACCAAAAATCAACTATGAGTTTAACTTCCTTCTGCTGAAATCTTATATAGGGAAACGTAAAAGAAAAAAATACACACGTGGCCATCTTCTGTTCATTCATACTACAATAACCCGCGGTCAAATCCTGTTCCCACAATAATACAAAGACGCTTCGCCCAAAAGCATTTTTAACACTTTTGTTAACAAAAGTCAAGTCAACAATACAATACGGTAAATAATCACTTTTTATTTTCAATACTTTTGAAAATGTTCTCTTCCAAGTTTCAATAGATATATCTGCACTCTGGGGGCAGTACCTTGTTAGGGTGTTGGAAAATAAATCTTATTATGTTTCTTTTCTTTCTTTTCTTCTTTCCAAATAGTAAAGGTTACGTGAGGGACCCACAAAGAATTTTGGTACTTTGGAAAAATTTTCTCCACTTCAAGTCAAAAGGACACGTACATGATATATATTTTCTTTACTATATTCAATTCTTAACAAACTAAAAGTTACAATAAGAATAGCTTCTTCTATTCAAACACGGGAATCTTTCATCTCACAAAATGTTTTATTCTCTCGAACTCATCTATTTCAGCCGTCTCACATGCAGGTGTTACAAACCCAAGTCTTTCCATATGCCTCCCTTAAGAACAAAGATACACAAAAACTGTATCTCCTTGCCTTTTCAAATCCAACTGGTCTTTTCTTTAAAAATCACATAAATTCATCCTACTAACATTAACTAAGATTCTTCTTCAGGTGAACAAAATAACTTAAACTTCCAGAAAATCAATACAATGCTTTGCAGCGTCCTGTGTTTCCATTCAAAGTCACGTCAATCAACAGTCTCAATTATTTCTCAAAGAAACAGCGGTTATACAAAAAATTCTTAGAATTTCCAAATGTTTTTTCAAATAATAGTGCTCATTTCCGTTCTCTTGTTGTTACAAACAAACTCTAGTCATTCTAAAAAATGTCCCTAAACATATATCACATCATCTCCATGTCAAGCGGTAACAATATCCAAAATATTCTCGCTTCCAAGTCAAAGAAATAACAATATATTCTTCACCAAGTGTATGTCACAGATGTTCCAATACTAACTACCAATACTACCAATTTTAACTACATATTTTCTCTCTCTGTCATGACCAAAATACAATGTCTGTCAAAAAAGAATAAAGAAAAAATCTTCTAAGTATAAAATATTGTCTTCCGCTAATACAAACCTTAGCTTCTTCTAACAATTCTGCTCCGCATGAAATCCTCTAATGTTACCCCCTATTTCCGTACACGTGTGCATGATTCAACCACCCACCAGTAAATCCAAACTCTCACAAATCTCATTAATTCTCAATAATATGGTTCCAGAAATGTCAAACCACTTTTAACCTCTCTCCTTTCATCCGCAAACAAAAAAGTGTTCCCATGTAATTCAAAAAAATCCCAAAAGAGGGCATGTCACCCTCAATCTTTCACTTCCTCCCTGTATCGCTAAAATATATTTGCTTTCTGTAAGCTTTTACGCAACATACAATGAAAACCGTCTAGTTCACCAAACAAATCTCTCATCCTTTAAAAAATAGATGGTAGCACTGTTCTTTTCTTCCTTTTATATAAAATATTTTAGTCAGCTAAAGTATATTTGTGGTATATTTTATTTTTTAGTTTATTATATAATATTAAAACCCATAGGAAAATTTGGTGGTTAAATAATATGTCAATTATACTCAAACAAAAATAAAAAAAGTCAAGTGAGCACAAGTAAACGATTCGTCATCAGAATAAATTTCCGACACGTGTAATGTGAGCTATTGCGAACACGTGCATATTCTCCGAGAAAAACTTCGACATCACAAGATCAGTTCCAGTCTCAACGCGCTCATGGGCGGTCGGTGCGGTTCGTGTGTTATCGGCGTGCGTCGCCAAAGGACGACAGCGGTAAGTAAATATTTTATTTATTTATGCATGCATTCAATAATATTAATTGGTACAACTTAAATTCATAATTACAAATTAGTTTCATTCTGCGAAACATTATGTATATGTAAATCATAAAAAATCGTAATTAGGGATTCATATCATTGCGCGGAACATTGTCATACGTAAATAGCCATTACATATGTAAATCACATAAAAAATTAATTCATATTATCATTAACACCCCATACTCTTTTATAACTTCAATTACATACACCGTACTCGTTCATGACTTCAATTGCAAAGAAACTCATTGCGCTATTAGAGTAATTAGACTCTCATTGCAAAAACTAATTACTTCAATTACCAAAAAACTAAGATTTTTACGGGTTACCTACTTAGCAATCTTGAAGTTGAGAGCCAAACTTGTAGTAAATAATAAGCGGAGTGTGCAGAAATTTTTGATAATTGAGAAAAGAAGATTTCTAATTGTGATATCTTGTCCAATAAAATTTTGCTTCTTGATTGGGCAGAGATGGCTGCGCCTAAAAGTTCCGCATTGGTAGGTGATAAGAGTTTGATACCAGCTGCTACTTTGTTAAATCTTTCAAAAAGGTCATGTACTTCATCGTCTCTGGCGCTCAGAAAACTTAATTCACATTTGGAAGAGTTAAGAAACAATCCAATAGACGAATCTTCTACGCGAATCTTATTGAAAGCACGTAGTACTACGTTGATATTTGCAGCTATGGTACCGTCATCTAAGTTATTTATAGATATTTAAATCTGTGTTATTATCCTTAATAATGTGATGGATGGTTAGGGCAAACAATGCTAGTCCAAGTGAATCACCTTTTAGTACTCCACATTGTCAGTGAATAATCTTATGACTTATAAAGATATTACTTCTTTCGGAGTATATATATTGCGCTTTCCCTGCTGGTCTAGTGGTTATATCCATTTTCCTTTATAATGTTTTTCCATATGCAAAATATTCTGGGGAAAACGCTCACACTATTTTTTGGTTATAACAGCTAATTTTTCATAGAAATAACTTAAATGGGAATGCAGACAGTGGTTGCATCTTGAACATACATATTTCACCCTTGTGCCTCGCAATTTTTTAAGAAGTTTCTGTACCAATATTTTATGGTTTTCTTCTTTTACAAGTAAACCTATCGATGACGAAATCTAGTTTCTTGGCCAAACTTAGCAGAGAAGTGTAGAATATCAAGAAACGAGCACAAGCAAAATTGACAGTGCTTCCATCCATAAAGACTGCTGCAGTGGCCAGAAACCTTATTGATCAGAAGAAGTCATAACAATGTATTTCAAGTTTGAAAATTTCATTTCATTTGTAAAACGGGTAAAGGAATGAAAAGCACAAACACATTAACCTACACTGAGAGGAAGTAGACATGTATTTGAGGTATGCTTATCATGACCATCATCTTGTTCTCGCTCGACTTTCTTTTAAAAAATAACAAGGCCGCAGTGGCTCAGTGGTAGAGCGTTCTCCTCTGGTGCTTGGGGTCCCGGGTTCGACCCCAGCCCCCGCCAAGTGAACTTTGAGGTGGACAAACATTGTGTGCATGGAATTTCTCGGGGTTCTCCCGTTTCCTCCCACTTTATTCTTTGCACCATTTCATTCATTACCCATCATCACTGTCTTCTTTAGCCTAACGGCATAAACGTGGGACGTAAAACTCAAAGATTTCATTTCATTTTTCTTTTAAAAAATAGGAAGGGGATCATGCAATATATCAAATTGGGGTGGAAGTTTATGAGAAATACAATGGTGAAGTCTATGTTTCAGTAAGTTTATATTTGTAAGACATAATAAAATGCACATTGATATAAATTCGTTGGTTCCAAGATTTCTTAACAGCTGTATCTTTTGAAAAGAATTCAAGTCAGGAAAACCTAATGTACGCTAGTGAGAACATCATAGGTAGCTACTTACAAAAGGTATAATCAGCTTGAAATCGTTATCGATTGTAGACAAAATGAAATGGTGATGAGACGATTACAAAACTTAAGGAACTGATGGAAGATGGATGACAAATTTTCCATTGAGTTAAATTCGAGTTAGAAGACAAACCTTCATCAGCAGCCACCTATTCAGTACGCACTGGTATACATTAAGTTTTCCTGACTTCATTAAAAATACACGGGATTTCTCACAGGAGAGGGCAAAGTTTGTCTAATTATTTTGTATTTTTAATACAACTATAATAAGAGAAAGAACATGAAAAGAAGTCGCACTGAGGCTGATTTATTTATCATCTCAGTATTCACTGTAGTATCCCATGACTTAATCAATAAGAACACAAGGAACTTTTGCTTAGTGGGGTGTTCGAAATAAAAGAGGTTGTGCATCCAGAATAATGATATGCATTTTTACACAAACTCAAAGAAAACACTGTTTTTAAGTCAAGGGTTATGTGTAAGGAAATTTGGTGAAGCGTCAGGGGTGTTTGAGGGTGTGCAGAATACACCCTGGCCATAATATCTATTTTTACAAGAGTTATAAAAGTAAAAAGAAATAAAGAAACTGCGCAGTATTAAATTCAGAAAATATTTACTTAAGCCTGTCTCAGACGGAACTGAAGGAAGGCTGAGATTCACGCTCTAAAATTCACAACCTTACTTTATGATCGCGTGAGAAGTAACTTGCCCCTAGATCAGGGTGAAATTTTCTGCTGTCCTTATTTGGATCCCGACTTGGAAGAACTAGAAGCAGTTTCTATTTTCTTCTGGACTTGCATACAACTACCAATCCAAGGATCTTATAAATAGAGGATCTGCCCTTACAATAATATCTTGAAGCCATACGTCACAGTTTCGCCACCCCTACTCTGCTTACTCCATCCAATAGGATCGCAATATTTTGAGCCAACAAACATGGCGGAAATGAAAGTAACCAATCAGACGATGTCGGAAACGACAGTAGCCAATCAGACGTGCCGATACTCGGTTGTTTTTTGGCTTCATTATTTAATAGATAAAAGATATATATGGGGCAGATCCTCTATTTTATAAGATCCTTGTACCAATCAGAAAAGAGTAGCGCCTGACGAGATTCAACTTTATTTCTCGCTATAATTTCAAAACAATGCTACTTGGATAAGAGAAGCATTAATAGTATTAATAGAGTCATACGAAAAATGTGATTTTTTGCATAACATGAAGCACGATTTATATTATTTAAAAAATGCATGAATAAAGACCTTAGAGAAGATATGCAGTGAAGTGAAGGTATCCGCCCAAACTCTACAGGTGTGAACAAGTATAATTACATCTTTTAAACTAATAAAAATAGGTGATTTAAGTATATTGTGCAATTTGTATACCCAAAAATGTAACATCTTAAAAAGTGTGCAGGTTTACTTTTGGCGCACCACTCGAAATAATTGTTCAAAAATTAGAATTCTTTTCCTAATTACCTTCTTGTTGTTTTTAAATGATTTATGCTAGGCGACATGAAAATATCCATATGGTATAGTTAAAATTCAAGGGGGTATCATAAGCAATTGTCGAAAAATTATAATTCTTTTACGATTTGCATATAAATATAGCGTCCGGATGCATGCATAAAAACTAGCCAAAGAAACACAAAACAACCAGCGCGAGGTCGCCAGTAAAAAGGACGAACGCTATCTAAGCGAGTCATAGCAGAGCGAAGTTGTAGGACCCAAGCGTTGGCGAGGGGGTGTGTCTGAAGGGAACAGGCGAGTCAGCAAATGTGGGTATCCGCATAAGCGAAGGTATTGAAAACGAGTGGGTTTTGTCCATGTGTAACCGGCCAGTTATAAACTTTTTATTTGTGTTGTACTTCGGTTTCAAATTTAATTCTTAAAGATGAACAAAACAAGGAAAAGATTCCTTTACATAAATTTAGATCAAAAATCTATAATAAAATGCTAAGAATTATGTAATTTGTAAGTGAATTCTTTTCATGTGCTGAAGACAGTTTGACTTACATAATGAACTTCCTCATTACGTAAATCTTGCGTTGACAGATTTCTTTATCTGAACAAAATTCCGAGTTGACATGAACCCGGTTTTCTGGGTCATGGCGTGGTTCTACGTCACTTTGGGTAACAACCTCAGCAAAATAAATAGTATATAACCTCACGATATTTCCGGGATAGGAGAAGGTGACCGGACATTATATCGTCGACAAGTCTCAATGTAACTGGTATATTGGAAACACCTCTTGTCTTGAGACTTCGAACATCATAGTCTACACCAGAAAAGTTTGGAAGAGTTACTGATTTGTCAATAAGGACTTGAGCTGAGATTGGACCTGGAGTGACAGTCGTGGACGATATCTTCAACAAGAAATCAGAATAGTATGGGCATAACCCTATCTCACTGTTGATTTTCCAATTTGGGGCCACCATGGTCCATAGCGAATAAATTAAGGATGCTTTGGCCCGGGATTGCGTCACTTATTGAAATTTTGCTTATGCTTAATCAGGGGCCATGCACGCTGGTGCGAATTAGTCAGAGGTACCTTGGCCCGGCTATGACGTCATTGAATTGGGATTTTTGGATTAGAGGTTATGATGATTCTTTAAAATTACTAAAAATTTGGTTTTGATGATTCATTACGTTATGAAATAGTACAAGTTTATGAATGCTTTTTAATTTTCGTTCCCTTTTATGGCATAAAATTTGGAGATTGTTATCCCTTTGATGAGATGGACTAACACTGGTGCAAATGAAATCTTTAGTTTTACGTCCCACGGTTAGGCTAAAGGAGACGGTGACGATGAGAAATGAATGAAAGTGTGGGAGAAAATGGAGCATAATGTTGCCCACCACAAAACTACTTTTCGCGTTGTTTGAACCAGGGACCCCCATACAGCAAAGGTGAACGCTCTACCACTGAGTCACCGCACCCCTACTGGTATGAATGAATTAGAGGTATTTGGTGCGAGCTAATATGTTCGTTTAACGTCACTGAACTGGGATTTTTAGCTTGGAGGTTATGATGGCTTTTCATTCCCTTTTATGGGTATAAAATTACTAAAACAAGGTTTGATCTCTTTCTTGATGATCTATTACATTATGAATTAGTAGACCCCAGTAATAGTATAATGGTGAAGTCTATGGTGAAATGAACCCCTGTATCTCTCCAAAGTAAACCATTACACAGTTTATGTCCAGTTTATGTCCAGCAGGTTATGTCCAGCCAAATGGTTACGATTAATCAAACATTAGAAAAGAAAACTTGCCATGTCTTTGGCATGGAAAACCTGAGTTCGATTCCGACGGAACTCATGTGTTTCGGATTCTATGTTAATCAATAGGTCCGGTTCTTGCTGTTGAACGAGAAGTTAAATCAAAATCTGAAACTTTCTGAGTTCGAAAAGTTTGTTTGAAAAATTTGATTCGAATTTTTTTCGATTTGAAAAGTTTGAAAAATAAGTTTATGTTTAATTAGAAAAAAGTTTAATTTAAGAATTTTTTCAAAAGAATTTTGATTTTAAAATTTTAGATTGAAATTTGATTCGAAATTTTTTTCAAATTGAAAAGTTTGTTTTCAAAAATTCGGTTTGAAATATTGAGTTTGAACATTTTTTAAGTTTATAAGTTTAATTCGAAAAGTTTAATTTGACTTTCCAAAATTTGATTAAAATTTTTTTGTTTAAATTTTCTTTCTAGTTTGAAAGTTTAAAACTTTTGTTTGAATTTTTTTTAAATATTTAGTTTAAATTTTTTTTCGTTTCAAATCTTGTTTGAAACCTTATTTCAAAAATTTTTCGTTTAGAGAAGTTTAATTTTTTATTCGAAAAATTTTTAGTTTTGAATATTCTTGAACTCAGCGGAACCGGTTCAAAAAGAATCGGAGCAGTTTAGATTTTCAAAATCTGGCAACATTGGTTCCATCATTGAAGCGCTTACTGATCAACAAATGCTAAGCGTTTTAGAAAAATCAGTCGAACAATGAACTAATCAGATTTAAGCAAAGAGTCATCTTTTTATTTAATCCACGAACAGAAACGAGAGGTAAGTAGAATAGTGCCCTTTTCTCACGAACATTGGAGAAAAGTGCAGATTTCTCACGAGAATTGGTATAATTTCGCCTTATTTCTTACGAAAATTGATACAAATTTCCCTTATTTTCACGAGAATTGGAGAAAAGTGCAAATTTCTCACGAGAATTGATACAAATTTCATTCATTCTCACAACGATTGATCAACAGTGCAAAATTCTCACGAAAACTAGTACAAATTTCCTTCATTCTCACAAAAAATTGATCAACAGTGTAAATTTCTCACGAAAATGGATGCAAATTTCCTCTTGAGTGTTTTATCATATATTTTAATACAATTTTATATTAATTTATACAATTTATGCTGATTACTTACTGTTTTTCCCCAATCCTTTAAGAAACGTGTTTCTTCCTTCCTTATTCATCCCTCAAGTGCCCAGAAATAACTGAAGAAGCTTCAAAGCATGTCCACACAAGTCTTTTTTGTTAATCTTGAACGCAGTTGGTCTTGGTATTCAAGAAACTAATTCTAAAGAAAGAAGGCACCTATAATAAAAGAATGAGATGTCGTAAGCTGACGTAAGTAAAGGAGAAAAGCAGAAAACAAAGGAAAATGGAGTAGTTCTTGGTGGAGAATGTCCACATACTTTCGCAGCATGGTTTCTTTGTTCATTGAATTGCCGACAAACACCATTGTAATCGTAGCAGATGCTTCTTTTGGAGGTGTCTCGTAATTCCATCATTGTGTCAATTAAGGTAGTAAGAAAATTGTCAATTTAATGTGAGATATGGATGTTGCACAATACTTGAACCCTAGGAGGTGAGAAAGACACGTCAAATAAATTTTAGAAACATGGGAAACTCTGGATAAAGCATAGCTATATGTTAGGTAAGAATGGTGTAGGAGGGAGGGAGCCCTTTGACGGAATAACGAACGTAACATAGACACCTGGTTGTATGTGTGTGTTCCAGGGTTTTTGGAGGTGGAGGGAGCGAACTGTGTTCTGGACATTGCTTAATGAGAGAGTGTGACTTCTACTGCATGGAAACTGAAAAATATGTGAAAAAAGAAAGAAATAGGAATCATTATTCTAATGACAGAGAATTTAAGAATGAGATAGGTACGTGTCGCTTTTTAAAAGTTAATGTATTGCTTCCCCATACGGAAAGACCACACATAAGATGGAGGGGTGAAGTGTGTTTTTTGTTTTGTGAGCAAAGGATCACTTTAAACGGGTGTTTGAGTTCTTACGCATTTTGTTAAGACCTTGCCACATACGTAGAGGGGGAAAAAAAGAGTGAGCGTTCCTACCTGACTTGCAAAGAGGAAAAAAAAACTGAATGAATGTGTACGCAAGACAACTTTCACTATTGTGCTTTTGGAAGAAGTTTTGAAGGAAGATTTCTGTAGGTATTTCCGCATAAATGATTTTATCCTTTTAAAAACTAGAGTAATGAATTAATTATTTATGAATATTAATGAAATGATAATGAATATTAATGAGATGCTAAAGAAAAGGATTACAAAGAATGGATTTCACTGTTTTTCGTATATTTAGAGGCATTTTGCGGATATATGTAATATACAGCACTGCGTATTGTACATAAATGTATGAGATAATGTGGAAGGAAATGCGCGCAACTCTAAGAAACATATTTTATGTAATGATATTGTATTTTCAGTAGCTGATAGGGGATTTTAGCATAGAATATCATCTTTTGGATACTGTATTGATCTAATGGGGTACGAAGCTTAGATGAATGACAAATTGCATGTATATATGAATAGTTTGTAAGGGGGTACATCTATGTGTAGGTGATATGGGATTTTATCATAGAATATCATCTTTTGGATACTGCAAGGGTCTAATGGAGTACGAAGCTTAGACGAATAAGAAATTACATGTATATATGAATAGTTTGTAAGGGGGGTACATGTATGTAGCTGATATGTGATTTTATTATAGAATATCATCTTTTGGATACTGCAAGGGTCTAATGGTGTACGAAGCTTAGACGAATGACAAATTGCATGTATTTGTGATTAGTTTGTAAGTAGGGGTACATCTATGTGTAGGTGATATTGGATTTTAGCATAGAATATCATCTTTTGGATATTGTATAGGTCTAATGGAGTACGAAGCTTAGACGAATGACAAATTGCATGTATATATGATTAGTTTGTAAGGGGGGTACATCTATGTGTAGGTGATATGTGATTTTAGCATAGAATATTATGTTTTGGATACTGTAAGGGTCTAATGGTGTACGAAGCTTAAACAAATGACAAATTGCATGTATATATGATTAGTTTGTAAGTGGGTAGATGTATGTATGTATGTATGTATATTGGTTTGATATCGGACAGGAATATATGTATCATATTGTAGACATATTATCTTTCGTTTGCATGTAAGTGTTTTAAGCATGTGTTGTTGGTTGCGTAGTTTTAGGGGCTATACTAGGATGGATGCAAACACCTGAAATGTTTCTATTGTAGCCTTATTTATTGTATTGTAGAGCTGTATATGTTGTTTGGTGATATGCTAGATGAATGCAAACACAAGAACTGATTCCTTATGTATATAGATTACCTTGAATACCATGTTAGAATGTATATATTGTGATTTTTACGCACGTAGATGCTTGCCAAAGATGTTCTAGGGGGTATTTGAAGCACAAAGGATATCACTGTGTTATAACCCATTTACATATAGATATCTTTTCACTACAGTATTCTAATCCTTTACTTACTTCTAAGATGCTTGTTCATCGTATAGTAGACATTATGACAACAATATGGTTTCGAACTTACGATCATTTATTGTAAGAACATAAAATACGTATAAATAACCTTATATGAAGCATAGGTATTGTTCCTTTATCTTATATAGAATACAGATACTTCGTATAATATCAATATTTCTTTCGAGAAATAAAACATATTATTATAAATTGTAACGCTTTATTGTATTTATATACTCTACAATATTCTATTTTGCAATATTGGCATATTGATATACATATATAGATATATTTAAATGAGATATTTACTATACTTAGAATATTTTTAATAACTTATTGACATATTTACATTATATATACATACAAGTACCAACAAATAGGAAAACTTATGAACATATTTGATGATATTATGACCATGTTATGACATTATAGTACCTTTAGACAGTCTACTATTTACATATACACAGAATACCAATCATTTCACGCACTTAATACTTTGATAACCATATGGCAATGTTCTATAGTCAGTAATACTGTTATGATTTAATCGTCGTCTTTTATTTTGAACTTTCTGATGTGTTTTAGTTTCAGACTTGGATACAATGACAAACCCAGGCTTACGAACAATTCTTCCTGGATTGTGTAACTGTTTTTTGTCAGCTTTATCTTGAACTAGTTGATAAAAATGATCAAAGTTAATTTCTTGTCGTGTACGATGATTTAAAGTAATCCCTCTAATTTTAAATACATAATCTACTTTCCCTGTTTGAACTTCTTTCATCCTATAGGCATAATTTTTTGGCCGTAAGCCTATAAAGGCATCAATTTCCCAGCCATCAGGAACTTCATTAGTTAACTCACCTAAATAGGAACCCAAAGAAAGTGGAGGCTTTTCATTACGTTGCTGCACAAACATAATACTATCAGTGTCGCAGTACAATACACGCTCAGGATGTATAGCTGTTAGTAACTCGTAAAGTTTTAGACGTGCCCAAGAGGTGATGAAGGCTGCAAGGACAACATTGGAAAATTTCCATGGCTTGTTTTTGTTTTCAATGTTTTTATATGATACAATGAGATGGCGCTCTCCAATAGGCAATACAGTTTGTACCTCATATTGGGGTGCCCATAGATAACTTAAAAATTTTTCTGGTGTATCTACAATTACAGATTGAGATAAATCTGTTCTTTGTCCCCATTTTCCATACAAGGAATTGAGAAATATTTTGGAAATATATCTTAGACCAGGATTTGATTCAATGTTATTTTCCGTTAACTGAATGCATTCATGTTCATAATAGTCTGCAATATATTTTTCTTGATCTTGTTTAGTTTTGCACCAGCTAGGAAATCCTGAAGACTCCTGCTTCATTTTTAAGAAGGAATTGACATAATCTTTAAACAGATTATTTTCTGAATCGGATAATTTGAATTCCCAAATCTCGATAATTTGTAGAATTTTGTATCCGAGATTTAAAGCCATATGAAGTTCAGGAGTACAGTATGTACCAGTAAGGACACGCTCGGCATCATTATGGATGCAATTGTTCTCACTTTGTTCCATACACGTACGGCATAACCCAAACAAAAGGCGATCATTACATGTATATGGTAAAATTGGAAAATATAAGTCTTTGGGAGGCAAGATACTACATTTCACTAATCCATGAATACTTTGCACTTGTGGAAAGTCAGGCCCCTTGTATATTATAGGTTTTCCTATAGGCAATGGCTTACGTGCCATCACCCAGGGGTAAAGACTGGTAACATCATAATATGACACAGACTCTTCGCTGGTACACTCATATAAGGCATTAAAACATTCTGTACGTCCCCCATGAAAACTATCTTTAGGTACCAGATGATCAACAAGATCATGACACTGTGTTTGAATAAACTGTTGTAATTTCTTATCATTTTTTACCATATGATCCCATTCACATTCCCACATTTCAATGACATTAAGATTTAATTTTTTAAGAAATGCTATTTTTGTGGTGGTGTTTTCATACCGATCTTGTAGCGATATACCTTGTTTAGAGGATGAATCTAGGGACACGTGTCGTAGTGTAGGATAACAGTTTAAACATCCGTGATAGTAACATCCATGAAATTCGTAAACTGTATTTGTTTTAGTTTCAAATCCATCAACCTTATACCTCCCAAATCGTTTTTCCAAGCCATTTCCAGAATGAAGAATTTTATTACCAGTAGTACGTTCTAAGTATCGCAGCCAGTACATTGCCTTCAGACTTTGACGATCACGATGGTCAAACCCATAGGGTGGAATAATTGGAATAATTTCTTTGGGTAAATATAAGGTACGATATGTTAGTATTGCCAAATTAGCAATAGTTGACGCGACGATAAAACATTGAATACCATTTGTTTTGTCTTCAATTAAGTTTGAAAATTTAATGACAGCCTCTGCTAAAATTTTAACATCATTCCGACAATATTCAATCATTTCCTTTTGGAGATTATATTCCTCATTACTTGCAGCACGTTCTTTGTGCCATATAATAAGTTGTTCTCGATCTTCAGTGCTCCTTGAATCAGGATCAAAATATTTTAGATCAGGAATTTTGCCTATATAATTCTGGTTTTCTAATGTATTAAACAAGTACGGGAAATCTCCCTTTCGTAAATTTGCAGAAAGACCTAACGTCTTAGGTAATTTAGATAATTTAATTCCCATATACAGATATGTGTCACGGAAGTAAATCTTTTGTCCTAAACGCATTTCAATAATTTTTTGCCCTGACATTATTACTTCAGGTGTAAAATGATGGTTTATGATCAAAGTTTTAGCACAGAATTGCATATCATAATTACTGCCATTATGGGAAAGCACAATGATTTTTTTAAACATTGGTCGAGTTATTAATACATGATTAACAAATTCTTCAATGTTGTTGAAATCAAACGAACGGAACCCATTTTTATCACCGCATACAAAACATGTATTATCAAGGTTCATGTCCTTACACTTGTAACAAGCATGAATACAATTTACAAAATTTACATGATGTTCTTGTTCTCCCTGTTCATTTTTAGGAAGTAACATTGTTTCTACATCAAAGATAATGTACAAAAAGGTATCTACATGTTGCATCATAGCCGTTTGAACAAAACAAATATGGTCATCACTTACATATGTGTAACATGTTTTACAATAACGTTCACCACATTCATGTTCAGACTTGCGTGAACGCATGTCAATTATAGTACCACAAAGGACACAAATTTTCTTTGTTTCGCATAAACTTTTTCCGCAAACATTTATCGCTTTATGATTAGCAAAACATTCTTCTGAAGAAAACAGTCTATGACAATCAAAGCATTCAACTTTAATATTATTATCATTATTAGAAACATTATGATACTTTTCGCACATTGGACATTTGAAGTTACACTTATGATTTTGTGTATGATGATATCCCTTCAAACAATACTGACAATATTTCCGTTTGTTTAATAGTGTTGTAATGTTGGTAATTAATTCGTAGTGTCCTTCACTGTACAAAATCAAAATTTTCTTTGATGCATGTATTCCAGGATAAATTACATTATAGTTTCGAGTTAATCCGTTCTTTTCGTAAACAACAATTTGATAATGAGGCGCTAGCTTATTTTGAAACTTTTTTACATCATTAATAGTACATCCATCATGGATTTCAATGTCAATTTAGCACTGACACACAAATCCTTTGCTTGTTTCATCAATCGTTCAGAATGATTTTTCAATTCATATACGTAGTTATAACGATGATCAGCCCTACCCATTCCAAGAATAATACTCTTGGGAAGACAATACACATCCTTTTCTACAGGAATAGTACATTGTTCCAGATGTGTTACAAGATCAACAAATTTTGATGAACCCCTTGTTCGTCCCCTACCTTTACGTGAATCAACAATATGAATTTTGAAATTTACTTTATCACCTAATAAATAATTTTCATTACTATTTAAAACATTTTCAATTTTACGAAATAGAATGTCAGAGCTTAAATCCGACTTTTGACGCCACGAAATGTATATTGGTTTATTAATGGTAGAAGCAGAACTTTCTATTGTTATACCAACATACATATCATCATCGGCATCATTTAAAACGTGATCCTTTACAAATTTAAATAACAACTGAATATATTTTTCAGGATCATCTATTCCGCTAGTTTGCATACGTTCAATTGTAACTTCCTTTCCTGTAAGTCCAAAATAACTATATTGTTTGATTCTACTATTAACAATACGAAAATATTCATTTGTTTTACCACTCCCATACATGGTAGGCTGTGATACAGTATTAGTATTAAAACTTGGAAAGTTTATAAAATTTTCCATGAAAACGCTAAAATCATTTGTAGTTAAACTATTAGCTTTTCCTTCAGACACAAGTTCCATAAACTTTTCACGTGCTAAATTCTTTATATTATCTTGACGAAAGAAGCCTACATGATATAAATCAATAATATCTTTTGCAGACTTACATTTTTTCAAAACAACATGAGGATCACAACCAAAATGCATAAACAACGCCTGCAATAACTTGGAATAAGCTTCATTGCTTACCCTTGCACCCGTAGCATAACATTGTGTTATCACTTCCCATGTAAATAAAACTTCGTTTGGATTTTCATATCCACGTGCTTGTTGTGCTGACAACATGGTACAGATGACAGACTGTCCTTCCATTGTATGATTAACACACTAAATATGTAATTGCAATTTGAATTATTTTGTCTTATACAGTAAATATTTTATACAATGATGTACACAGAACTTTGATATTTGTTTTCACAGTTTTAAATGTCAAGGTTCGTAAGTAGCCTTTTATGATATGATTTACAATATGTTGACCAAAGATACACTTTTTAAGAATTTTTACACTTACCAGTAAATATAATAATAAAACTTTCCCGAACTTGTTTCAGTTCACAACAAATTTAGTTGTAAGTTTACCGACACTACACTTGAAAGCTTGTCGGGAATTGCACTAACACTTGACGTTAACTACAATCATAAAACTTCCCGTAACTTTTTTCAGTTTAGTATCGATGCACTACCACTTGTCACTCACTAACTATATTTTAGTTCACCGAAGATATATTTTTAAGTTTATCGGTTAATCCTTTAGCACTTTCCGATAATTGTAATTTACAAAGCACTGTAATAAAATTGATTTAGACTAATTACAGCACTCAAAGTACAAACAGGAAGTGTGTTTACTTTTTATTGATTGCTTATTATCAACACTAATAAATGGAAATTCCAAGAACTCCACACGAAGATTTCCGAAGATTGCCGAAGGTTCCCGAAGGTTCCCGAAGTTTTCCGAATATTGCCGAACCTAACCGAAGATGAACATAAGAGTTTATCCACAATTTCTGTACATGTTGGTTAATGTAACACACGAATAGTTCCGAAAATTGCCGAACTTAACCGAAGATGAACATAAGAGTTTATCCACAATTTCTGTACATGTTGGTTAATGTACCACACGAATAGTTCCGAAAATTGCCGAACTTAACCGAAGATGTACACGTTTAGTAAATGTAAATTGGAAAAGACTTGTAACTTTAAGATATATTTCAAAGTTTATTATTATTAGATGTAACTTTATAACAAAATTGGTATTTTAAAATAAATGATTTAACAACAAAGAGTATACCAATGATTGGTTTTACTTTAACAGTAGTAATTCTATAGTGCGCGGCGCGGCTTGCTGCGCTGGATTTATACTTTCAAAATTTAATCTCGTACCCAAACGCATTTCGTTTTGTAATCTCGTACCCAAAGGCATTTGGTTTGTAATCTCGTACGCAGGTGCTTTAACATATTTTAAATTAGTAATACAGATATTACACAATATGATGTAATTTGTAAATGCACTATTAAAGTTTGCAACACTTGAAATAATTATAACTACTTGTTTGTATGCTTTTCCATTGTGTTATTGGTCTAAAAAATTCCTTTGTTAGTAATGCTAGGAATTTCTTTTGTTTGCTTTGCTACAGGTGTTTAAACGGGTTTAAACTGGTTTAAACTAGTTTATTGTTTTTTGTTATACAATTATTCAGTTCTGCAGGAACTTTGTTGTTAATTTTTTTATTTGTTTGCTTCATTAGAAGCTCAGAGGAATTACATTTCGAAAATATTAAAATTATCAAAACATAAACTTGAACATAAGAAAGTTATTTTAACACATCACAACACGATTAAACTTAAAATTTATTACATGAAACTTTTTGATTGTTAAATGGACAAGTAAAATTTAAGTCAGTGTTGCAATTGAATACACAAACTAAAAGTAAAAGAACAAGTTACCAAAAGTAAAGTGTAGAAACATAACTTAAAACACAATGTTGCAATCTAAATTGCAAAAGAAAATTAAAAAATACAACTTACAAACAAAATGTACAAACCGAAAATAAAAAGTGCAGAAACAAAATTTAAAAAACAATGTTGCAATCTAACATACAAAACGGAAAATAAAAATATAAAAGCAAAACTTAAAACACAATGTTGCAATTAAAAATGCAAAGCTAAAAAATACAGAACCAAAACTTAAAACAGTGTTGCAATCAAAAATACAAGAGCAAAAGTTTAAAATACAATGTTGGAATCCAAATTGCAAAAGAAAAAATTAAAAGTACAAGTTTAAAAATTGAAACATTCAAAGCTAAAAATACAAAATCAAAACACAATGTTGCAATCCAAATTGCAAAAGAATATTAAAAGTACAACTTTAAAACACAATGATACATTTTCAAATTCGAAACAAAATAAAAATTACAAGTTAAGAAATAAAAATGCAAACTGAAAACTAAAAATGCACAATCAAAATACAATGTTACAATCTAAAATACAAAATGGAATTAAAAGTACAACTTTAAAACATAATGTTACATTACAAATTCGAAACAAAATAAAAATTACAAGTTAAAAAATAAAAATGCAAACTGAAAACTAAAAATGCAGAAGCATAAAATTTTAAAGAACACAATGTTGCAATCTAAAATACAAAAGGAAATTAAAAGTACAACATTAAAACACAATGTTACATTACAAAATCCAAAACAACATTAAATTTACAAGTTAAGAAATAGAATTAGAAACTAAAATAAAAAATACCAAAAGAAAATTCAAAACAATGTTGCAATCCAAATTGCAAAGAAAAATAAAAAAATACAAACATGAGACATACGAACATTACCTAGTAGTATACGGACCTTATTTCCCCAAAATGTGTTGCAAACTCATGTCATTAAAATAATGACGGTAAAAGTACAGATCCGTATACTACTAGGTAATGTTCGTATGTCTCATGTTTGTATTTTTTTATTTTTCTTTGCAATTTGGATTGCAACATTGTTTTGAATTTTCTTTTGGTATTTTTTATTTTAGTTTCTAATTCTATTTCTTAACTTGTAAATTTAATGTTGTTTTGGATTTTGTAATGTAACATTGTGTTTTAATGTTGTACTTTTAATTTCCTTTTGTATTTTAGATTGCAACATTGTGTTCTTTAAAATTTTATGCTTCTGCATTTTTAGTTTTCAGTTTGCATTTTTATTTTTTAACTTGTAATTTTTATTTTGTTTCGAATTTGTAATGTAACATTATGTTTTAAAGTTGTACTTTTAATTCCATTTTGTATTTTAGATTGTAACATTGTATTTTGATTGTGCATTTTTAGTTTTCAGTTTGCATTTTTATTTCTTAACTTGTAATTTTTATTTTGTTTCGAATTTGAAAATGTATCATTGTGTTTTAAAGTTGTACTTTTAATATTCTTTTGCAATTTGGATTGCAACATTGTGTTTTGATTTTGTATTTTTAGCTTTGAATGTTTCAATTTTTAAACTTGTACTTTTAATTTTTTCTTTTGCAATTTGGATTCCAACATTGTATTTTAAACTTTTGCTCTTGTATTTTTGATTGCAACACTGTTTTAAGTTTTGGTTCTGTATTTTTTAGCTTTGCATTTTTAATTGCAACATTGTGTTTTAAGTTTTGCTTTTATATTTTTATTTTCCGTTTTGTATGTTAGATTGCAACATTGTTTTTTAAATTTTGTTTCTGCACTTTTTATTTTCGGTTTGTACATTTTGTTTGTAAGTTGTATTTTTTAATTTTCTTTTGCAATTTAGATTGCAACATTGTGTTTTAAGTTATGTTTCTACACTTTACTTTTGGTAACTTGTTCTTTTACTTTTAGTTTGTGTATTCAATTGCAACACTGACTTAAATTTTACTTGTCCATTTAACAATCAAAAAGTTTCATGTAATAAATTTTAAGTTTAATCGTGTTGTGATGTGTTAAAATAACTTTCTTATGTTCAAGTTTATGTTTTGATAATTTTAATATTTTCGAAATGTAATTCCTCTGAGCTTCTAATGAAGCAAACAAATAAAAAAATTAACAACAAAGTTCCTGCAGAACTGAATAATTGTATAACAAAAAACAATAAACTAGTTTAAACCAGTTTAAACCCGTTTAAACACCTGTAGCAAAGCAAACAAAAGAAATTCCTAGCATTACTAACAAAGGAATTTTTTAGACCAATAACACAATGGAAAAGCATACAAACAAGTAGTTATAATTATTTCAAGTGTTGCAAACTTTAATAGTGCATTTACAAATTACATCATATTGTGTAATATCTGTATTACTAATTTAAAATATGTTAAAGCACCTGCGTACGAGATTACAAACCAAATGCCTTTGGGTACGAGATTACAAAACGAAATGCGTTTGGGTACGAGATTAAATTTTGAAAGTATAAATCCAGCGCAGCAAGCCGCGCCGCGCACTATAGAATTACTACTGTTAAAGTAAAACCAATCATTGGTATACTCTTTGTTGTTAAATCATTTATTTTAAAATACCAATTTTGTTATAAAGTTACATCTAATAATAATAAACTTTGAAATATATCTTAAAGTTACAAGTCTTTTCCAATTTACATTTACTAAACGTGTACATCTTCGGTTAAGTTCGGCAATTTTCGGAACTATTCGTGTGGTACATTAACCAACATGTACAGAAATTGTGGATAAACTCTTATGTTCATCTTCGGTTAAGTTCGGCAATTTTCGGAACTATTCGTGTGTTACATTAACCAACATGTACAGAAATTGTGGATAAACTCTTATGTTCATCTTCGGTTAGGTTCGGCAATATTCGGAAAACTTCGGGAACCTTCGGGAACCTTCGGCAATCTTCGGAAATCTTCGTGTGGAGTTCTTGGAATTTCCATTTATTAGTGTTGATAATAAGCAATCAATAAAAAGTAAACACACTTCCTGTTTGTACTTTGAGTGCTGTAATTAGTCTAAATCAATTTTATTACAGTGCTTTGTAAATTACAATTATCGGAAAGTGCTAAAGGATTAACCGATAAACTTAAAAATATATCTTCGGTGAACTAAAATATAGTTAGTGAGTGACAAGTGGTAGTGCATCGATACTAAACTGAAAAAAGTTACGGGAAGTTTTATGATTGTAGTTAACGTCAAGTGTTAGTGCAATTCCCGACAAGCTTTCAAGTGTAGTGTCGGTAAACTTACAACTAAATTTGTTGTGAACTGAAACAAGTTCGGGAAAGTTTTATTATTATATTTACTGGTAAGTGTAAAAATTCTTAAAAAGTGTATCTTTGGTCAACATATTGTAAATCATATCATAAAAGGCTACTTACGAACCTTGACATTTAAAACTGTGAAAACAAATATCAAAGTTCTGTGTACATCATTGTATAAAATATTTACTGTATAAGACAAAATAATTCAAATTGCAATTACATATTTAGTGTGTTAATCATACAATGGAAGGACAGTCTGTCATCTGTACCATGTTGTCAGCACAACAAGCACGTGGATATGAAAATCCAAACGAAGTTTTATTTACATGGGAAGTGATAACACAATGTTATGCTACGGGTGCAAGGGTAAGCAATGAAGCTTATTCCAAGTTATTGCAGGCGTTGTTTATGCATTTTGGTTGTGATCCTCATGTTGTTTTGAAAAAATGTAAGTCTGCAAAAGATATTATTGATTTATATCATGTAGGCTTCTTTCGTCAAGATAATATAAAGAATTTAGCACGTGAAAAGTTTATGGAACTTGTGTCTGAAGGAAAAGCTAATAGTTTAACTACAAATGATTTTAGCGTTTTCATGGAAAATTTTATAAACTTTCCAAGTTTTAATACTAATACTGTATCACAGCCTACCATGTATGGGAGTGGTAAAACAAATGAATATTTTCGTATTGTTAATAGTAGAATCAAACAATATAGTTATTTTGGACTTACAGGAAAGGAAGTTACAATTGAACGTATGCAAACTAGCGGAATAGATGATCCTGAAAAATATATTCAGTTGTTATTTAAATTTGTAAAGGATCACGTTTTAAATGATGCCGATGATGATATGTATGTTGGTATAACAATAGAAAGTTCTGCTTCTACCATTAATAAACCAATATACATTTCGTGGCGTCAAAAGTCGGATTTAAGCTCTGACATTCTATTTCGTAAAATTGAAAATGTTTTAAATAGTAATGAAAATTATTTATTAGGTGATAAAGTAAATTTCAAAATTCATATTGTTGATTCACGTAAAGGTAGGGGACGAACAAGGGGTTCATCAAAATTTGTTGATCTTGTAACACATCTGGAACAATGTACTATTCCTGTAGAAAAGGATGTGTATTGTCTTCCCAAGAGTATTATTCTTGGAATGGGTAGGGCTGATCATCGTTATAACTACGTATATGAATTGAAAAATCATTCTGAACGATTGATGAAACAAGCAAAGGATTTGTGTGTCAGTGCTAAAGTTGACATTGAAATCCATGATGGATGTACTATTAATGATGTAAAAAAGTTTCAAAATAAGCTAGCGCCTCATTATCAAATTGTTGTTTACGAAAAGAACGGATTAACTCGAAACTATAATGTAATTTATCCTGGAATACATGCATCAAAGAAAATTTTGATTTTGTACAGTGAAGGACACTACGAATTAATTACCAACATTACAACACTATTAAACAAACGGAAATATTGTCAGTATTGTTTGAAGGGATATCATCATACACAAAATCATAAGTGTAACTTCAAATGTCCAATGTGCGAAAAGTATCATAATGTTTCTAATAATGATAATAATATTAAAGTTGAATGCTTTGATTGTCATAGACTGTTTTCTTCAGAAGAATGTTTTGCTAATCATAAAGCGATAAATGTTTGCGGAAAAAGTTTATGCGAAACAAAGAAAATTTGTGTCCTTTGTGGTACTATAATTGACATGCGTTCACGCAAGTCTGAACATGAATGTGGTGAACGTTATTGTAAAACATGTTACACATATGTAAGTGATGACCATATTTGTTTTGTTCAAACGGCTATGATGCAACATGTAGATACCTTTTTGTACATTATCTTTGATGTAGAAACAATGTTACTTCCTAAAAATGAACAGGGAGAACAAGAACATCATGTAAATTTTGTAAATTGTATTCATGCTTGTTACAAGTGTAAGGACATGAACCTTGATAATACATGTTTTGTATGCGGTGATAAAAATGGGTTCCGTTCGTTTGATTTCAACAACATTGAAGAATTTGTTAATCATGTATTAATAACTCGACCAATGTTTAAAAAAATCATTGTGCTTTCCCATAATGGCAGTAATTATGATATGCAATTCTGTGCTAAAACTTTGATCATAAACCATCATTTTACACCTGAAGTAATAATGTCAGGGCAAAAAATTATTGAAATGCGTTTAGGACAAAAGATTTACTTCCGTGACACATATCTGTATATGGGAATTAAATTATCTAAATTACCTAAGACGTTAGGTCTTTCTGCAAATTTACGAAAGGGAGATTTCCCGTACTTGTTTAATACATTAGAAAACCAGAATTATATAGGCAAAATTCCTGATCTAAAATATTTTGATCCTGATTCAAGGAGCACTGAAGATCGAGAACAACTTATTATATGGCACAAAGAACGTGCTGCAAGTAATGAGAATATAATCTCCAAAAGGAAATGATTGAATATTGTCGGAATGATGTTAAAATTTTAGCAGAGGCTGTCATTAAATTTTCAAACTTAATTGAAGACAAAACAAATGGTATTCAATGTTTATCGTCGCGTCAACTATTGCTAATTTGGCAATACTAACATATCGTACCTTATATTTACCCAAAGAAATTATTCCAATTATTCCACCCTATGGGTTTGACCATCGTGATCGTCAAAGTCTGAAGGCAATGTACTGGCTGCGATACTTAGAACGTACTACTGGTAATAAAATTCTTCATTCTGGAAATGGCTTGGAAAAACGATTTGGGAGGTATAAGGTTGATGGATTTGAAACTAAAACAAATACAGTTTACGAATTTCATGGATGTTACTATCACGGATGTTTAAACTGTTATCCTACACTACGACACGTGTCCCTAGATTCATCCTCTAAACAAGGTATATCGCTACAAGATCGGTATGAAAACACCACCACAAAAATAGCATTTCTTAAAAAATTAAATCTTAATGTCATTGAAATGTGGGAATGTGAATGGGATCATATGGTAAAAAATGATAAGAAATTACAACAGTTTATTCAAACACAGTGTCATGATCTTGTTGATCATCTGGTACCTAAAGATAGTTTTCATGGGGGACGTACAGAATGTTTTAATGCCTTATATGAGTGTACCAGCGAAGAGTCTGTGTCATATTATGATGTTACCAGTCTTTACCCCTGGGTGATGGCACGTAAGCCATTGCCTATAGGAAAACCTATAATATTCAAGGGGCCTGACTTTCCACAAGTGCAAAGTATTCATGGATTAGTTGAAATGTAGTATCTTGCCTCCCAAAGACTTATATTTTCAATTTTACCTATACATGTAATGCTTATTGTTTGGGGTTATGCCGTACGTGTATG